>NC_051178.1:169192226-169252380 GCF_013339695.2 Rhipicephalus sanguineus | reverse complement strand
ACGTTTGTCGCCCAGCAGCGGACTGCGCGCCACTTGGCCCATGCATGCATGAGCATGCATCAACCACCGCGAATTGAAATTTAAACTCGAGCCTGCACACGCCATCTCTCATTGCGATAAAGAAAGTAACGCGCAAAAGGATAAAGGCGTATGGTGTCTACATTGCATCAACAATAATGAAGACTTCAAAGTTCGTTAACCAGTCAACTTTACGTATTTACTGTAATTTACTCGCAGCGATAACCGTCTAACTTCCGCACGAAGGCCTTAGCGCTGACTGTAGCCATCCGCGCGGCCGTTGCTTCTGCAATGTCAGTTAACTCGCCGATTTCGCATGGGCGGTCGAGCTCACCGGTCATGCACTCTTTTGCTATATTTCGTGCTTGTGTCGTGGTTCGTGGAGGCTATAAACGCAGCTGTGAAGAAACTATACTTCGCTGCGTGTTAAACTTGTGGTCCCGAATGCAAGTATGTCTGTGTGGAGCGACTGTTACGCTGACTGACGGTTAGAGTCTCGTAAGATTCTCTGTGGAAAACTTCACTCATCAGCGTGCGCGGGACGCGCTCGCAACTTCCTTTCTTCTATGCTCGAGGGACGCGCGTGGTTACTTTGATGTGCGATTAGTTTTCTGTGGATTTGCGGATACTGTAAACCACGGGCTTCTGTCATTTTTGAAGGTAAGTTCATTTTTACTGCATATGCGCTCAGTATTTGAGAACTATGACAAATGAAAAAGCGTGTTCCATTGCGTCACGGGCTGCATGTGCGACATGTTTCAGCAGTACGTGATTGCGGAATTTATTCAGCATACATGATAAGGCTGTCGAAACGTAAATGCACGTCATGGTTTCCGTCCATGTTCGAACGAACATGAGCGAAAACCGTATGTATATTTGTTAACCCAATTTCAGCACAATGGACTATGTCTTTTCTTGGCCGCTTGATGAGGTAGTTTCAATATATACGTTAGCTTAAGCTACGTGTGCCGCGTAAGAAGCAGTTTTAGAATGGGGTACGCAAAGATAGCGTTCGTTGGGACGCATATGCTATTTCCTCCACTTAACGTGAGTGCGCAAGAGGATGGCGTGCGACGCATGCGGAGTAGCCAGTTTTACAATGGGATATGCAGATAGCGTTTGTTGTGTACGTAGCGTATAATGCATGCGCAGTGGCGATGAACGAACGCAGAGCTTTGCGCACCCAATTTTAAAACTGCATTGTTAGAAGTTACGGCATGTGTCATCTGTTTTATTGTGTCACTGAAGTTTGTGGATGCGAGAATCTTTGCAGCGACAGCGTACTGGTTCATGGTTTCTTCCATAGTACTAGCTGCATGTAACGAGAGGCTGGTCACGCTTCTCCGTTAGTTGCGAATTTCTGAGGGCATGAGAGTCAAAGACGCGTTTCACGGGGAGGAGTTCGGCATTTTTTCTCAGTGCTGCCTTGACTATCTCGATGCGGTTTCGGACTTCTGATTTGTTTCCCCTACTCTGTTAACCTCCTCCTTTCTCGGTAAAGCCTGCAGCTCTTAGCAGAACCAAGAGGTTCTCTTGCGCGTCTTTTGTGCCTGGTTAAACATAGCAGGCTCGCTCTCTGTCGCCGTACGGTGTTATCGTGTTTTCATCTTTTCACACCGTCCTATTTTAGGTATAATAGCAAATAATGAAATGATCTTTTCTCCTATTTATTGCAGGTGGTACTGCCCTAGATGTTAAGAGACGCACCTGGTTAAATATAGCAGGCTCGCTCTCTGTCGCCGTACGGTGTTATCGTGTTTTCATCTTTTCACACCGTCCTATTTTAGGTATAATAGCAAATAATGAAATGATCTTTTCTCCTATTTATTGCAGGTGGTACTGCCCTAGATGTTAAAAGACGCACCTGGTTAAATATAGCAGGCTCGCTCTCTGTCGCCGTGCGGTGTTATCGAGTTTTCAACTTTTCACACCGTCCTATAGGTATATTAACAAATAATGAAATGATCTTTTCTACTATATATTGCAGATGGTACTTGCCCTAGATGTTTAGAAACAAAGGCTACACCAACTAAATTATTACTTTCTTCTTTTGTGATGGGCTGACTGACAGGTTTTAGTATGAAAAAAGATGGATGTAAAGAGATTGACATTTTCCTCTTTTCCTTGGAAACTTTCAAAAACAAAAGGTCACAGTTTGTAAAGCAGTTAACTTTTTTGAGCGTCTTTGTTTGTCGGCATCTTCAAGAAACCGCACTAGGGCTATTGTGCTAAAATATATGTGACGTGGAACGCTGCCCCATGCTGCTAATGGCACAACAACTTTCGTGTGTATGCTATTTGTAGCGTTCTTTGCAGACTTCCGGATGTGCCTAGTGATTTCCATCAAGTACCTGTCATGAAGCCATGTGTTCAGTCTGACTTGCCACACATTGTGATATTTTGACACTGAGAAATGTGATGTACTAAGTGCAATACCCTGATCTGCTTCTGACAATCCTGAGTTTACAGCTGTGTGCTTATTGAGTAAAAAATATTGAGTAGAAACTGTCCCACTTTCTTTAGCTGATGTGTCTCATAACATTAATTTGTTCTTTTAGGATGATATTTTCTAATACTGGGCATCATAAAAGAATCATGTTTTTTTTTTATTAGGCTGGTATTTTCATATTCCTAATTTTTATTTATTCATTTTAGTAAGTGGCTCATTCATTGTAATTTTTGCGGTCGTTTCGATTAGTTTTCTGTTCATACATTTTGTTTTCGCGCTACAGTTGGTTTAGTTCTACTTTTTGTTATATGTCGCTGTAATTTACAGTGTTCATATTTTCTGCTAGCCATGGCACATTTAAGCTTAACTGTGTGCTCTCTAGGGATGTCAGACCATAATTTCTGTGATAAGTTTTGTACGCTGCATTTCGAAGCCTGAAACCGTTACTCCTTTAGTGGGCACCGTTGAAACACGTGTGCTGCATCCACAAATATTTTTAGCTAACGTCTAAAATGGCGCCTTTTGTTCCCAACGTCTATCTTACTTCTGTAATGATGCCAGAGCTTTTTCCAAATTTTTTTTCAGTGAGAAATGTTCCAACAGAGGCATGTTGTAAGAACGTTCCTAAAAGTTTCATTTTGTGAGCAATACACTTCAGCAACAGTGATTTTGCAAGCAATTTACGTTCTTTTTTCATTACGCATTCTTGGCTCGGTGGGCCGAATATTATTTTGCAGTTTTGTTTTCTTCTTAGTGATTTCAACACATTGGACACGATTTCCTTTAACTGTGGTCTTAAGTAGCGCTACTGAACGATTGTTTTGAAACGAAGAGAGACACACACCAGGTGCTTGATGCATGCCTCCTTTCCTGCTTAGAATGCTGTGTTGGAGCAAGATGGCGAGTTGGGCCTGTTGGTTTACGTTCATGTTTGGAAAATTAGGTTGAAGCGCACTGAAAAAAAAAACGTGGACAGTAGAAGTGGACAGGAGTAAGTGCTGTCCTGTCTACTTCTACTGTCCATGTTTTTTGTTGTGTTGCTGTGTTGGCTGTGGCTCGGTGTAGCGTCTTCTAACTCATTCACCTATCGGATTGGTAGGGCAGATTCATCAATGTGCGATAACTGCAACTGTGTAGAGACTATCGATCATCATTTGTGCCGCTGTATGCTATTTCAAACACATCGCCGGACTCTCCAGTGTGCCAGTGTGCCTTCAGGAGACTTGACGGTCGGCCTTTTCCCAAAGGAAAGATCTTGGGAGGCTGTCTTCATAGCAGATCAGCCCAGAAAACCACACGAGCCCTCCTGCAGTACTTCAAGGCACCAAACTGAGTGACCACCTGTGATACACTCCTCTGTGTGTGTGTTGTGAAATGTGTCTCTTTCTCTCTATTTTTACTCCCTCATTCTCCTCCCATGAGTAGGGTAGCAAACTGGACGCTATTTAACCTCCCTGCCTATCCTCTGTTCCTTCTCTCTCTCTCTCTCCTTCCTACAAGAAAAACGTTTAGCGGAAGAGGAAGCGTTGAGGAAACGTTTCATCGTGAATGCTTGTCTTCGTCAGGGCCCTGACGGCAGGGGCGTCACCCCGCGCCCCCCCCCCCCGAAAATTTTCTATTTTGCTCGTGTTTATATACACGCACACATACAAACGCACGCACAAACATATATAAAGTATGGTTGAACCCCCCCCCCAAAAAAAAAAAAATTTCTGGCTACGCCCCTGCCTGACGGGAACTAGTCCCCTTGTCGAGGCGTTGGCTTCAGCGACATTCCCTTTTCGACAATGTCTCTTCACTTCATCTTGGCGTTTGATTAAGTAAAGCTAATGAGTCGACGCTTACATATTGCAGAATGGCTGTGCCAGATCCTAAATTTTGTCATATTGCACTGTTAGTTGTTTAACAACAATTTTGCGAATGATGAATCATGCAACAAAAAGTAATCTTGAAGCTTGGATACTATATAGCTGCATTTTAATTATCGCGATATTTTGCATTCTTTTGCCGCTTCTGAATAATATTATATAGTCGCATGCTATATCTCATTTCGTGGTTTTAGGGGCGAAGCTCCTTAAGGCGGCACCCGTTCGTCCCTCGTAGTTGTAGTCGTAGTGCGTAACCAGTCGTAACGCTAACCAGATCTTGACCTCCAAGGTGGTGCCGGTGGGAGATTTTGTCTGTGCGTTGTTGAACAATAAAAAAATTCGCAGCGTGCGCGTTAACTAAAAGCCGAATTCTTCTTTCTCTCATTCGCCATTAGCAGCCATTGGCATGTTCCAGTAGGAAACGTTAGTAGAAGTAGAAGTGTAAGTGTTAGCTAAAAGCCGACTTCTTTCTCTCTTTTTTTATTTTTTAGCAAGCGTTGTGTAAACCATTTACATTATGAAGTACAGTGTGGCCAATCCCCCTTGTGGGTATGAGCCAAGATCTAGGCGACAAGACAAGACAAGACTTCTTCCCATTCCCATTAGCAGCCATTGTTTACCTCTAAGGTAGTGCCTGGTGAGATTTCTCGTGTGCGTGATTAAACAATAAAAATTTTGTTCAAAACGCCGTTGATTGATGAAATAAACCAACGAAAGACGCCAGATGTTTTCTAAAAGCAAAACGAAAGAACGCCAGATGTTTCTAAAGCAAAACGAAAAGGCGCCAGCTGCTTAACGAAAGACGCCAGATGTTTGCTAAAGCAATAGTTTTCTAAACAATGAAAATTCACAGCGTACATGTAAAATTAAAGTGAGCTGCAAGTCGTCATAACTCATAGAACCTTTAGTATAAACGCGCCCGATCTCACGTCGGTGATGATGTACTGGGCAGAATTCACGGAAGATTCACGGTTTACCGATGAACCTCCGCAGCTTCGCCCACTCATCATCATTCACTCCGTGGATATGCTGTGATTTTTTGCGTTTCTATGCTGTACAGGAATCCTTGCTGTTTCACATAATAAATTATGACATGACCACTTTTGTCTGTGAATCTACTGAGCTCTCACTCTGTTATAGTAATTACGGAATAAAGTAACTGTAATTACTATAACAGAGGGGGCTTCCTAAAAACGTGCACTAATATAATTGCATGCGCAAAAACAAAATAGCTAAAAGAAAAGAGATCCTGCATGACGTCTTAAAAACGTTTAGAAAACGTCTTTTCAAACACGATGCATTGGGATATTGTTATTTTTAAAATGGGATTTTTTGCGACGTTTTTAAAACGTTTTCTAGATCGTCTTAAAAACGTTTAGAAAACGTCTTTTCAAAGACGATGGAATGGGATATTTTTATCTGTTTTAAAAATGGGATTTTTTGCGACGTTTCTAAAACGTTTTTAAAACGTTTTCTAGAACGTCTTAAAAACGTTTTTTAGATCGTCCTAAAAACGTTTTCTAGATGGTCTTAAAAATGGATTCTAGCCGGACATCAGACGAGATATAAAACGTTTTCTAGACCTTTAGCTTCTATTCCGTGACGTTTTCTAAACGTTTTTATCGTCTCGGATAAACCTTTATAAAACGTCAATTATCCGTTTTGTGCTACCTGGGATGCTGTCATCGCAAAGTTTGTATTGAAGCCATATACCGCACAAAGGTGCAGTGGCCGCCTTTGCTAAAGGAGTGAGCATCTAGCCTTTCCTTGTATGAAATTCCAATTTATTGCTATCGAATTCATTGCTTCATATTTGAGCGGAAACTGACTTTTTTTCTGAAAAACTGTTTGCGCCAATGTATAATTTTCTCGTGGTTCTTATATGCGGCTCCTTGCCTATAGTCACAAAGATTGGGGACACAATAGCAGGTGTAAAGCCGGCTGATGTAAGCTCGCGGACTGCAAAAAAAAAAACAGCCACGAGAAGTGTAGTGAAAGAAAATCCGAACACCGAGAAAGAGGCGTGCGAAAACTTGCGTATCTGGAGCACACGATATTTCACCGACAAGTTCCGTGTGTTGGAGGAAGCGGAGTAGTCTCCGATGTTCTCGGGGAAAGGAGTAAAATCGTGTGTGCGTGCGCGCCGAATAGAACAAGTCTGTTATCAATCTATCTACCTACGCTATCCTCTTCTTGCACGCCTTCCTTATCTCTCACCAGATGTCGCCTCTGTCTTTTCTTTTTCCGTAGCCAGAAGCCTACAAACGAGCTATCGTTCATGCCATCTATCTTTCCCGTTCATTCGCTGTATTTTTTTGTATTTCTCTTTTTTCGTCCAAAGCCATTTCCTCCGATCTGGTAACGGTTCCGATTGACTTCCTGGTTCCACTCCATGGGAACTAGACAGAGGCCTGAAGCTCGCGACGACGTTGTATTGGTTTAGATTTCCACGAAGCGTCATTTTTTTTGGCTCGTTGCCTTGGCGCCTATAATAAATTATTATAATTCCTTGGCGCCTATTATAATATGATTATAATTCTAATCATGGAGGGCGACTTTTTTAGTCATCTTCATATTAATTGTTACTTTTACAATGTTGCGGCAATCGAAAATTAGATAACTTCGCTCCCATCGACAACTTGTCGTGATTGCTTCGCTTTACCTCAACCCCGTCTTTTCGGCTATTCCTAGATCGGGCTATTCCCGATCAGTTGATCAGCCAAGACACATGTCCCTTATAATACGAATAACATTTTTACAGTGAATTACGACTACACATTGAGCTCAGATGTCGCAGGTAGGAAAGGAGATGCATGGTTAACGTAGTGGCTCTAGGGAAGACGAAAACAAAAACGCCTTGAGACCATTTATCTGGCTTTTCTGATCCTCGTGGTGTTTGGTCATGGAAGGCAAATACAGCACCTTCAGCTGCCATATCAACGCCAGCGAATTGGGAGGACGCGCTATTACGAGTAAAGGGACAGACAGGACTGTAGTCATTTACATTATTTAGTTATTTAGTACGCCTCCGTAGAATCGGACTGATCTTCAAGCATACCCACAGTTAAACAATAACCACGAGCTATACAATGGATGTTACTTCTCAAGACAGTGAATAATAAAAGAAAGCGTGCTGTTTGTTTCATTTATTAAATAGTTCTCTCCGACGTACATTATCATAATTCGCGATAACAAAGAAGTATAGGCAGAAATGTATCAAAGCTCCGTAAAATGAAAATGCATTTGCTCAGCAAAGAAGGGAGAAATTGCATACAACAGTGGTGGTTATACGTTTAGAGGGATTCCTCTTTGCTCTTTGATAGCCACTTGCATTCGGAGATGTCGGCATTGATCACGGTGCCCTTTCTAAAAATGCACTTTTTCGTGACGCCATAACACTCGCGTAAAACGCGTTAATGGGGTTGTATCACGGTCATAAAGTTCCAGCAGGCCCGTGTCTTCGCGACCCGTGAATCATGCCTCCCCGGGGGCGGGTGCAAATCGCCCCCTCGGGAATCTATAAAGACGGGCCGCCTATTACTAGCAAGCACTTACAATTACGCACAGCGTTCGAGGGACATTATTTCACCGCCTCGTCGGACGTGCCAGAAAATATACGTGATCCGAATCAGTCGGGGCCCTTCTGATCGCAGGTTTAGCGATCGCACGCTTGCACGCACCTTCACATTTATGTGAATAGATGTACAACCCGGTGCGTAGAATTGGCGTGCCTTCTCTCACCGGAACGTGTTGCGACATTAAGTAATGCAGTGTGTGTCTTGAGTGGAAAGGGAATAAAGTAAAACATGGGAAGAGAAAGTTGTCGTGTGTGTTGTTCACGCTTCCACTGTTTGTCTGCGGACGCAGATGTTAAGATACGTTGGATACACTGAATAATTCTTTTTTCTACGCTGTCCGTTTCAGCACAAATACAGTATGGCACATCTGCAAAGACTAAGTAAATATACTACGCAGATGAAAAAGCCAAGCCTGACAACGTAAACGAGATAAGAAAATTTATTAGTACTCTAAACCTTCCCAGATGGGTGGACAAGCGTTTTATACGCCCTTCACCATTCTAATTCATCCCTTAGGTCGACTGCAGCGCTTGCCGTCGGCGGCAGCCAATGACGGTCCCTTTAAGGTTCCGTGCTACGGCCTTTTAGCAATCCCATCCTTAGTGCTGTGCGCATTCGTGGTTCGTCTCGCTTTACCCACGGTGAAGGCCGAGTACGAGGGAATAGTGCGTGTTATATCACAGAACCGATCTCCAAGGTGAAATTGAAGTCCGTATTCACTTCGAATGCCGCGGCCAAAACACATCGGTGGGAAGAGAAATTAGTATATTTAGAAAATTACGGGAAACAAAATAAAAAATCACGCCATATCCACGAAGTGAATGATGATTGAGGAGCTGGCTCACAAATAATCGGGTAAACCGTGAATGGTACATACAATTCCTATACTGTCATAAAAAGACGTCACACGTTTTTATAGTAGCGATTGTGGTCAGGTTGTTGTCGAACCACAAGCGGTCGCAGACCTTGCAGCTGTGGCCGAATGTGTGGTCGAGGAAATCGAGGAAATGTGGTTTTGCCTGCGTTAATGTCATCATCAAGGCGCTCGAAGAACAAGAGGAAGACTTTTTATTCGCGCAAGCGTGCGCATGCTACAGTTGGCTATGCTACATGTGGTTTTGCCTTCGTTAATGTCATCATCAAGGCGCTCGAAGAGCAAGAGGAAGAAGACTTCTCTTTCGCGCGAGCTGCGCCTGTTTCGGTCGCCTATGGAACTAAGGTTACGCTTACGACGCGGGACATTGCCCCCGCTTAAGAACCTGGCGAGCCAGCTCCTAAAATGTGGTAGACACAAACCCTATTCCACCCGTCAGTCCCCGGCTACGCATACGCTCTTTTTAACCACCTATTCTTATTGCTTCCTATGCGCATACAAAACAATACAGACAGAAATGATGCCATTTAAAGCTATTGTCCGAAAGAGATCTTATGAGCAAACTCTTTTTTATTATTAAGAACAACGACAACATCCAATGCCTAGCTACAAAACACTCCTCTCGCTGTTCATTTATACCAAAACGAAATCATAGCTATAGCTATGATTTCGTTTTAGTATAAGTGAACGGAGATACAATGAAGGAATAAACAATAAAAAAAGTATAGCCGGAAATATTTCCAGAAGGGCTCGCTGGTTTTAAACACTGCTGATAAAGTCATCCAGCTTGTTCTTGCTACACCTGGATGTGTTCATTTCCTGCTAGCAGAAACGCTAACAGCAACGCGATATTCCGGCTGTCGCCGTTAGAGTCCCGGCCTACTTCGCGCCCTCTTCCTCCTAAATCTTGTGTATGCATCACGGCGCCTACCAGCTCCTGTAGAATAAAAATTTAATTTACGACCTTTCACAACCGCATAAAATGTACAGTATAATTTCAATAGCTACCATTGAGCATTGATGCCATGAAGGTGTCGTTCTTACTTCAGAGCTAGCTGTATTATCGTGGCACTCGACAAATTGTAAACGGAAGCCCAGCGTTATAGTCACCGCCGGCTATATGCTCTTAGGAAGCCAAAACCAGTGAGGTCTAGCAGTAAATATATATCTTATATGTAGCAGCTCATATAAAAAGCACTGCGCACGTTAAGAGGCACGATGAGCAACCTCCAAGAATTCATAATGAAATTCTCTTCACTTGCCTCGTTCTTCCTGAAATGAGGAACCGCTCTGGAAGGCAAGGCGTCTTCCAAAGCTGCGGAGGTGTATGAAACCGAAGAAAGCGACCGCTGCTTCGGGCTAATGTATTTTGCAGAGGTTGGCGGAGCAGAATTCAGCGAATACGCCGAATGGTAAGACGGGCAGCACATTAAGAGGGCTCTGCTGTCTTACATAAGAACCGAAAGCATAGATACGTTGCGTATTAGTGGAAATAAGTTCGTTTGCCACGTACGCTTGTCGTTTTTCCCCCTGCATGTCACCTGCGCTGTAATATTAAAGTACTTCCTTTGGGTAATTAATTTCTGCTTCATTTGTCGAACAAGAAAGGCTAAAAGGAGGTCGTCATGCAAGCTGAAGAGAGTAGTCACATTTATCATTGTGCTGAACTTTTCCGTCTGCACACGCGCTCTTGAACTGCAAAAGAACATTAAAGAAGCCCGCCAGACAGAGAAGACGAAGTCGTCGTCAGTCAAACGTGCACAAGACGCGGCATTGGATACTTCCAATCAAGGCCGGTACTGACAAAAAAAATTCCTGATTTTCTTAAAGCAAACGAGTGACTTGAGCAAATGAGTAAAACATGTTGACGTGGCAATTGTATCAGTGATAAAACCTTATCAAAGAGAGATGATGCCATTCTCTCCATGATAAGAGGTTCGTCGCTGGACGGCTTGAATGGAAGCAATGAAGGTCAGCTAGAAGACCCTATCGGAAAAAACCGAACCATGTCCCACATTTTTCTTGAAAGAGCGCGTATTTCGGAAGAGCCTAAAGAGGAAAAGGCCCTATCGCACTGAGGGAGGGGCCGGTGAAAGCACGGAGTTTAAAAAAAAACATGACCCAAATGCAGTCACAATCAGATAGCCATGCGAACAATACGCAAGAGATGTGAAGGCAGAAAGCGTATCAGAGTAGGTGCGGCGCAAACGTGCTCGCAAATGAAATACAGGCAAGAGTACAGGCTACAAAAAAGATATATTAAAAAGGCCACTATCTGCTTCAAGCACGCGCGCCATCAGTGCAACGAAGTGTTGATATAAAGTTCCCAGCTAGACGCTCTCTTATCACGTCTCTTCCAGGCATACGTCTCTAACCATTCATAATGCGCAGAAAGAAAAATGGCACTGGCCCTGTGACGACCGTGACCTATATTGTGTAGTGAATTCATCTTCTCGCCGGAACAGAATCTGCTATCCTTTGAACTTACTTATCGAGTCACGATCGTTAAAATGAAATAATGAGCATGGATCGAGACTCAAGGCTTTTTGTCAGAAGCAGACATATGAGGACAACATATGAGGAGGATAAGAAAGGCATATGGGGCGTTATTTGTAGTATTTTAATTGAAGTTTCGTCATAATAAAGAAAGGGGGAAATAGAGTGGAGAGACAGCTATTTGTCGCCGGTGGTGACCAAACCCTCAACCTTCGCAGCTACGGCGGCAGTCATTCCCCCGCCCACTTTCTCAGGCATTTCTTCATGTGTATAGTGCTGGGAGTGTTCGCCAGCATCATTCGTAGCCAGGTGATGCGATGCATCGTACGATAGAAGAAGACACACCACACCATAGTAAAAACAGGCAGAAGAAACCAGCGTCACACCCAACTAATTTTATTCTTAGCAAAATGTCTTATACATTCACAGAAAATCCCGAACTTTGCGGGCCCACGCCTGGTTCGGTTATATATTACGTCGTTCTCTAAAAATAAGGGGTCGATTACACATATCTTTTTCGTAAGTACGTTTTCCCATTGGCCAGCCGGCTTCGCTAATGATACGTCGCGCACTATGATTGGCTCTTATGAAAAATTTCAGCTTAAGACGTTTTTGTGAATACGGGCCAAGGTTAGTTGCAAGTGACGCTTTTTTTTGCCGCTCCATTCCTTGGTATGGTGCATCTTTATTCTTCTTATGAAGCATTTACCATCTAGCCCAACAACAAGTTTTACTAACGCGAAGTATGTGGTCCCCGCCGGCTAAGGAAGCCCCGCCATGAAAGAGCTACACAAAAACAGCTGTCCACAATCTACAGATGGTTGCCCCAAGGAGGTTGGGTTACCCTAACGAGTACTTCTGGCGAGTTGTTTTGGAGAGTGTATGTTCTGCAAGCAATCGACAGAGCAACTGAAGCAGTTAGAGCAGGGTTGATGCTGATGGTTGGTGAAAGTTTTCAGAAACGAAGCCAGAGAGCCAGAGAACCACTTTCTGAACACCCAGCCATCTTGCACAGGTATCGCCGTTCATACTTGTGAACAGTGTCGATCAAAAAGCAAATGTTACGCATACCTGAGGCGCAACATCAATACGTAAGTTGGTGTGTTCCTTTACTCGAAAAGACATAGATACGTAATTCTAAAGACCCTAGTGTTTCTTGCGCTGCGCTGAAAATGGTAGTGTTTCTTGGGCTGCGCTGCAAATGCGACGCTAGGAGCCAGATGCGGCTATTCAACATAGAGGAGGAGGACTCATGTAGTACGGCCGGCAAAAGACTATCATCTTTCGACGACATTTGCAGCGAAGCACGCAGATACGCGGCCAGTTTTTTAGGGGCGAAGCTCCTTAAGGCGGCACCCGTTCGTCCCTCGTAGTCGTAGTAGTCGTAGTGCGTAACCAGTCGTAACGCTAGTAACAGATCTTGACCTCTAAGGTGGTGCCGGTGAAGATTTTTCCTGTGCGTTGTTGAACAATAAAAAATTCGCAGCGTGCGCGTTAACTAAAAGCCGAATTCTTCTGTCTCTCATTCCCCATTAGCAGCCATTGGCATGTTCCAGTAGGAAACGTTAGTAGAAGTAGAAGTGTAAGTGTTAGCTAAAAGCCGACTTCTTCTGTCTCTCATTCCCATTAGCAGCCATTGTTTACCTCCAAGGTAGTGCCTGGTGAGATTTCTCCTGTGCGTGAATAAACAATAAAAATTTTGTTCAAAACGCCATTGATTGATGAAATAAACCAACGAAAGACGCCAGATGTTTTCTAAAAGCAAAACGAAAGAACGCCAGACGTTTCTAAAGCAAAACGAAAAGACGCCAGCTGCTTAACGAAAGACACCAGATGTTTTCTAAAGCAATGGTTTTCTAAACAATGAAAATTCACAGCGTACATGTAAAATTAAAGTGAGCTGCAAGTCGTCATAACTCATCGAACCTTTAGTATAAACGCGCCCGATCTCACGTCGGTGATGATGTAGTGGGCAGAATTCACGGAAGATTCACGGTTTACCGATGAACCTCCGCAGCTTCGCCCACTCATCATCATTCACTCCGTGGATATGCTGTGATTTTTTTTATTGGCGCCAGTACGCCCTACGGCACCAGGTAAATAAAAATGAACAGTTCAGTTTCCAAGAAAAAATCCACCGAGGGCCCTTCATATCGCCTAAGTTTTCAACAGTTGTCGCATTGCAGCGCACGCGCAACCGCTTGACGTTTGTAGTTTTTAGATGCGAAGAAGCTTTTGCGCTGGGCTGTGTCCGTAGTTCCATTGGCGACCGTCCGCTTTCTACCACCTAGCATAGCCATCTGAGCGCGCGCTGGCGCCAAGGAGAAGTCTTTTTCCTCTTGTTCTTCGACCACCTTGATGACGATATGTGCAGAGCACTTTAGGGGCCCGGGCTGCCGTATGCTGTCCTAGCTTGGCGTAACGCAGACAAAACCATGTGTGCTGGCACGCGCTAGCGCGTTCGGGCCTGTGTAAGGAACTGGTTAAGGTGCTGTGGCCTCTCCCCCTTACACTCTCTCAGCAGTCATGTTATGCGTCGGGGAACGAGATTCTGAAGACGCGCGATGAACCAACGCGTTGTATCCTAGTCAGAACGCGCTGGCACGCGCTAGCACGTTCGGGCTTTTGTAAGGGACTGGGTAAGACGCTGTGGCCTTTCCCCCTTACCCTCTCAGAGCAATCACGTGATGGCGTCGGGGAGCGAGATTCTGCTGACGCGCGATGAACGCGCATGGCGTGCTCCAACAGGAGTTTGGGACGAGTAACAGCACCAGCAAATACAGTGAATTCATGGTGTGCCCCACTTGCAAGGACGCGTTAACATCGGGCAAGGTGTCCGTGCTGAACGGAACTTTAAGTCGACCCATACGCTGCTTCGCATCCCCACATGGTTCTCTTTAGTGGGAGATGGCGTAATTTTTACAACAGAGCTGGTCCAGGTTTGCCGTGTGTCGTAGACAGAAACTTATTATGAACCGGCACGTGCTCTCTTCGTCGTCTTCTTTATCACCTTCCTCTTCCTTTTCGGCTTCGCTCCAACAACACGTGCGTCGATTTGTCCGGCGAGGGTACAATAACTCTGATGGGCGAGAGAGCGAGTACAGAGAGAGAGAAAGAAACAGAAGGATAGATAGAGAAAAAGGGGAATTCTTGGCGAGGCGGGACTTGAACCCACGTCCCCACGATCGGAAGGCGAGCGTCGTAACCCCTCGGCTATCCAGGCACGCTAGGAGAGCATAGCATAGCATAGCCTTGTATAGTATAGTATAACAAGGGAATGGCAAATGGAGTGAGGCTGACGAGGACAGATGTGAGGGTGAGGAGGAAAGAAAGGAGGAGGGGAGAACGAATCCACGGAAAGAAAGAAAGAAATAGAACGGAACGGAAGCAAGAGTGAAAAATATAGAAGGTGAGAGACCGACGATAGAGAGAGATATATATGTATAGAAAGGAAGAGAAAGAAAGAAAAGAAATACAGAAAAAAAGAAAGAGATAGAGAAACAAATAGACATAGAAAGAAAGGGCTAGAAAGACACAGACTCAGAAAAAATAAGAGAGCAAGCATAGCCTTGTATAGTATAGTACAGCGAGGGGTATGAATGGGAGAGGTGAGAGGGTGAAAGCCTAGCAAGGCATAACCAGCTAGGTGCCCCCCAGCTCTGCTGTGACCTAGCCTTGCTCGACTTACTACAAGCTGCGCTAACTTTTTATACTATCGTGTAGGAACGTGTAACTAAGAACTAAAATTTAGCTGAGCTTTGATTGTATGGGCTGTGTACATATGTATATGCGTTTCTTATCTTCTAAAAGATTGCGCTTAAAGGTCAACATACAACTTCGTGCGATAATTTGCATTGGGCAAAATAGTATATGAGTTCATTTTGCTGCTAATAAGTCAATTGCGTTCTCGTCCTTATATGTTAAGAACAAAAATAAGTGAAATGGACAGTCGTGAACATTCAATTAACTGCATCCGTGGGTTTCGATCAGGAGATAGATATTGTTAGTTTGAGAAAACGTGATATGCAAATATGACATACTCTTTACACCAACAGAAAAAAATTCCGAACCGACATTCACGGCCATGTTTTCAGAAAACAGGTTTGACATGTTTTCAATGTAAAGTGTTTTTTGGGGCCGCATTCGATAAATGGAACTGGATGTTTTTAATTAAATGTATATAAGCAGAGGTTGGTGCCAACGCATGGCTACGACTCTTCTCTTGCACAATAGTTGTCGCAAAGTGAAAACAAACACAAGGCTATACAACGGCACATAGTACAACAATCACGCACTCAGTCCAGGTTGTTCAATGCAAAACTCTGTCCACGCAACACAGAAGTTGACAAAACACAAGTATTCAGGCAGTTGAAATGACCACACAAGACATAAAAGTTTCCAAAAATTTTGGATTGGCCGATCATAAGTCCCTTGAGAATTGTCTCTTAAGTGCCACACTGTAACTGAATCAATTAAGTTTTCACAAAGAATTCTTTGCGAAAACAAAAATACAAGGATACTGTAGCCAAGCATACCGGTTAACAATAACACGCATAAAATTTTATCAGATTTAGTACTTTTGTGACATTTCTGCTTCCTCCAAAAATTGCACTACTGCACACTCAGCAATGTTGTGAAAATTTCCTCTTGTCCATGGGCCTAAGATTTTTGCTACTGGGGGGGGGGGGGGGTCGAACATTCTGTTTTCTTAAGAGAGGCAGATTTTTGGGCCAGTTGGCGAGGTATACTTCAAGGTGGTGGAGCGCAACAGAGGGAGTCGCTCCATCAATAGCGCATCACTGTTTGAAGACTTAGTTTTAGGCTGCTGTTACCACAGTAATGGCTAGAAAAGCTCAAATCCACCACTGTCATTTATCATGATTACTATAATTCGCGCTTTATCATAACACTTTGTTTCCTTTTTTTTCAGCTACACATTTAAGTATCTTACTGTCGCGTCCTGCATGAGGAAATCACATCTTCAATGTGTGTGTATATATTTCTGACGCAGGTAACATGAAGTTTAGTTTCTATAAGTTTTGTCTTTTTTTTTCTTCACATTAATCGATTTCAATGCTCGAGTTTTATACATGTTTTGTACGAACTTCCTTATCTAATGCGCATTTAAGTGGTGGTTTAAGAAAAAAAACAGCCTTATGCTCATAGGAAATCAAAGTTATAATTTAGGTCTTAGGTGCTAAAGCGCGCTAGAATACGCGATTGTGCGCACTTTGCCTTGCTCTGCTCTTCTCTTCCCCACCGGAAATGGTCACGAAAGGCGGCGCTGGAGCTTCTTTCAAGCGAACAGTACATACCTTCCGGCCACCAATGAAAATTCCTGCCGGCCTCGTTTCCGCTACTGCAAATCCGCAGCTCGCAAACGCATCCCTCTGTTATATTGCGTGCTAACGCCTGCCATATATATAATGGTGCCGCATCCATTAGAGGCCCCTGACACAGAAGAGGGAGAGAGGAAGCACCGTTTAAAAAATCCTCCTCGCGGTACCCTATCGCGAGGATAACCATTCTCGTGGTGACTTAAACTCATTTCTGGGTAACGCTGTTCCCTCGGTGCCCAAAAACTGCTCTCGCTTTACCCGCCCGTCGTAATTTGTAATCGATACGCCTGGCACGTGGCCCACTTTTTCAGCGGCGCATGCAGGCAGATTCGTTACCGCGAGTGGTCTGCGCCCGCTGTGCCTTTGCAGAACAAACTATGGCCGAGTCTTCATGCTAATTAGAAAGGTCTATATAAAGCACGTCCAGGATAGCACGCGTCGACAGGCGCGGCCTTCCCACAGAAACCACGAGCACACACACGCACGCACGCGCGCACACACATTTCCTCTGGCGGGAGACGTGTGAGGCGTGCTTGAGCACAAATACACGTTCCCCTGTAGAAAAGTGTCGGTCGTTACCACCGCTCCTCCCGCGCTGTAACCTGTTTTCACGTATGGCCACACACGACAGGCTTTCGTCACACTGCATCTGCTGCATGGGCCACCTGCTTCGTCCTCCTCCTGACCTCTCACTATCATTATTGGCCAAAACGACGCGGCCGGCTTTGAAACGAGACGAGAAGCCGCCGCCGCACTTGCCGGCCGCGCAGTTAGGCACGCCCGAACCTGATGAGACCATGCACCGAAAGCCAAGCACACGGTGCCTGACAGATGGACGCGCTGTCGCTTCCTTAAGCGAAGAGTTTCTAACAGCGCGTTGTCGTCGTTGGCAGCGGCGGTGTAGACCGGCACCTCTGTCCAGACTTGTTTTCCTTCCTTCTTCTCAACAGCATCCATCCCACACATCCTTTAACGCCCTGCCGTCTAAGAAACCTCGTCGGCCCCTGCCGCGTTGTCCGTTAGAGGCCGGAGTGACCGCGACGTGGTCCCGCATTGTTTCCATGTATCTATGATGAATTGAGGAGCGGCGGCAGGAGGTCAACACAACGGCTACTGCGAAAGTTGCCGCCGAAGTAACGCGTCGCATAGCCGGGCAGGATGTGATGAAGTAGCTGGAACGGTCCCTTGGCGAGGAAGCTTTTCGGTGCCCGCGTCAGGCTCGTTGCTTCCGTTTGTTTTATTTGGAAGATGACAACACGAGGATGCTCTTTCGCGTGCGCTTCTCCTCGTTCGTTTCAAGTCATTGGAAGAAATCACTGAAGAAACGAAAATATCTGTGAATCTACTGACGCACCTTCATTTCTATGCAAGAATAAATAGGTATGTTATTCTCGAAGGAGCTTCTCTGCCACTTCAGATGGTAACGGGCCGTACGTCGTTCTAATAAGTATCAAGCCGTTCTTGGTCGTGGATTTTATTCTTGCACACAATAAATGAAAGCTATTAGAAGCGATTCGGCATCCACTCGAAACTTCTGCAAAACGTTTTGCCTCAGTGCTTCTGCGGAATCCATTATCAGTGGCAAAACATCAGGGAATCTGAATTTCACGTGAAACTTCTAAGGGGTTGATAGATTAATGTTAAACGTTATTGAAATTCATCGTTGCTTAACGGTAGCCAAAGCCAATAACAGAGCACGAGGAAAGCCACGGCCCAGCACCTCAGCCAGACACAACACGGGTCTTTTCAACAGCACCGGTATTGCTCCTATAGTTATGATCCACTAACACAAGGCGGCCTCAGCTCAAAACACACCGAGCGCGAAACACACAAACGTCAACTTTTCTCACGATGGAACAGAGCTGACGTCGGTGTGCTCCTTTGTAATCCAAATTTCTAAGAAGGGTTGTTGGCACCTTCTTCTTCAGTGTTTTACTAAAGATTCTTAAGTCAGTGCTTACACACCCATGTATAATACACGAAATCTGTCCGTCTTATAGTTTTTACTCGGTGCAGGGACATTTTTTTATTATTACAGAGTTGCCCTGTTGCTAACAAAATGTCTAATATTTCTTTTCCCGGTTTTGCGATTTACTACACTTTAAAAAAACAATAAAAACTTGAGTCGGTACACCCTATATCTTAATGCAACGAACATCCTCAAATCTTAAGCCGGCATGTTGGTCCCTTCCTTTGTGTTCATCAGGAGTTCCTGAACAAAACTTTCACCTTCTATAAGACAGCCATAAGAAACCAAGACCTGTATCTAGGAACACATATATGTCACAATAGGACTAAGAATACGAGTTGAGATAGATGAAGCAATATACGTACGTTTGTAGGAGACGTATCACAAGCACGATAAAAATTTCTAGATAAAACGGAATAAATTGATATGTCCATCAACATGAGACGGCGACGGCGTTCCGGCAGTGATCTCAAGTGTTCAACTGAGTGACAAATGATTTTTTCTGATGTCAATTGACTCATTTGTCACCCTTTTCCATTCAAAGTACGCACGCTTAACCACCAATACTCTTTGCTGCTGAACGCTGGAGCTCTACGTTATAAGAGAAAAAAAAGATGCTCTCATTAATAAAAAGCCCTGCTCTTAGATAAAAAAACTACAGGAGAGAACGCATCTGCCGGAAGTAATCAGTGTCAGAATAAGAGCACAGTTCTTTTATGGGCAGCGGCGTCCGCGCCGATATTGGCCTACCCCGGCTATCCATGGGCAAAGGATGCATAATTAGTGAGTTCATTTGAGCGTGCACGGATTGCGTGTCAAGAGACGAGAACCGGAAGGAACGCAGAGGCCATCAAATACAGCTGCTCGCTTCATGGCTCCCATAGCCAATATGACATCGATAGATCTTACTCTCTTTGCTCGCCGCGAATGAACACCCGGGCGAAGCAACATCTTTCAGATGACGTGCATAATGAACAAAAATTGCTCTCCGCTCCACAAATAGGAACATCGACTGCTTTCCATGCTTCACTTCCTATTTCCGCAATCACCGCTGCAGAGAAGGGAGAGACGCTGCTTCCCTTACACCCTTCACGCCCGCCCTCCCCCTACACACAGTCTTCTTCGTAATTAACGACCCCATTTCTTGGTTACGTCTGGCGCCCGTTGCGTGGGCTTTTACGAGCGTCAGCGCAAAGCGTGTGTCATGAAAATATGAAGTCGTAAATTTGCGTCGCAGGAGCTATCCGCTGGCATTGAAAATGCGACTGATGCAGTAAAAGCTCGTTAATTCGGATTTCACGGGACCGCAAAAATGTCCGAATTAACTGAATGCCGAATTATCAAAAGTACTGAGAAAAGAATTAAGCAAACGTCTGTAACAATAATACACTCTCATTTTATTGATGAATAAGTAAATACTGCACTCATTTTGCATAACGCCAGTGTAAAAGCACCAATTTTCGTCATCCTGCGACTTCCTCATCAACGTAACCACAGTGACAGACTCCCGTGTTTAATTAGCCCGAAACGTGCTCTGCGCCCGTCCCATATTGCGTACCGCCACCAGCACCACGCGCACGCGACAATAGTTCCTTCGCAGCCCCGCCACGGTGGTCTAGTTGTTATGGCGCTCGACTGCAAACCCCAAGGTGGCGGGTTCGAATCCCGGCCACGGCGGCTGCGTTTTCGATGGGGCGAAAATGTTTGAGGCCCGTGTACTTAGATTTGGGTGCATGTTAAAGAATCCCAGGCGGTCGAAATTCCCGGAGCCCTCCACTATGGCCTCTCTCACGAAAACCGCAGATATTATTCATGAAATTACTTACCGATTCTTCGTACATCCTCACTAAGGGCTGCCTTCCGCTACACCGTTAATCCTCGCTTGCGCAAGTGAATGACATGTGAAACAGTCCAAGTTTGTAACACATATTCGATGTATGAGTAGCAGAATGTTTTCTTATTGTTTACCACTGGACGATCAGCAATACAAAAGAAAAACAAGGGCCTAACCAGAAAGTACTGCCCTAGAAATCCGGTTAAACTGCGCAAATGCACAGTAAAAATTAAGTCTAAAATTCGCCAAAAAAGTTTAAGAACTCGTTATTTGGATTGATATGAAATTAGCATAATTTTAGTCCCACAACAGTGGACAGCCAAGGTTAGTAACCACTTATCCATCTATGGCAACTGTTAGCCAGCACAGCTGCGCATTAGCTATCATGTGTCAATATATATCAGCTGCAATTATAAAGATGGCTAAAATGCAAGTAGATACGGTAACTCTGTAAAAGTTTCTTTTGCTCTCCGCAAGTGCCCATAGTTGTCCGGTCAGAAAGTGTACGGCATCGTACGTCGTTTCAGAATATTGGTTGAAGAGTCCAAAGAGCCCATTGACCAATAAACGTAGCACGAAGGGCTGGACATTGAATTGGCGTGATCGCGTTATCCGACCTTCATTGTGCCCGGGCCATGTTTGGTATTCCCGGCCACGACATCTTCCATCCAAATCCGGTTACGACTTCTTCCTATTACGATCAGTAGTTAATAACGGATTCACGTTTATTGTGTAAACAGGAAACTAATGTGACCGTATAGGAAAGCAATATGACGGCAGGCATTAATGTTCGTTTACAATCCCAGCAGCCCTACTTCAAAAGAAAATATTGGAGTATAAACAGCAGAACAGAATTATCTTAAGAGAAAAGCTTGCGTTCATTTTACGTATGAAAGTGGCAAAAACTATAAATAATTTTTTAAACACATAATACGTATTGTTTCTATGAGGTAGAGGGGCAATTACCAGAAATCATTAAGCATATGTCTGCATGAGTTCCCCCTTCGTGCTACAGCAGAAGAAATCACGACCAGGGCCGATATAGGCTGTCCCACTCGTGGTATTACCGTGCAAACTGCCATCTAATTCATTCAACAATTGAGCACTCGTATAAGTTCGGTTTTTTATATCGAAATAAATGAAACATTAACTAAAATGAAATATGTGGCCTTATTGCCTAATAAAGACATATTGGAGGGAAACAGCGCAAAAGACGAAAGACCAGGCAGATAAAAACACGTACAACAGCGCTGTTGTATGTGTCTTTCTCGCCCTGGTCTTTCGTCTTTCGCGCTGTTTCTCTCCAATATGTCATACCAAGAGAGAGAAATAGATGAAAAGGAAGAGGCAGGGAGGTTAACCTGGTGCGAGCGACCGGTTTGCTACCCTGCACAGGGGTGGGGATATAGGGGTCGGAAAGGGGACCGAGAGAGAGGGAGATAAAATAAAAACAAAACAAAACATGCACACATGCACACACATGCAGGACGTCCTATCACAGCCGTTCTGATAGCCCGGTTGAACGCAGAAAGCGCATTAGCGCCTGCACAGCCTTCTTCTGAGACGTAAAGTCCTGTCGGTGGCGCAGGATTCTTTCTTCCGAAAGAGTTCGGTCGTCCAATTTGTCAAGCGCGTTGCAAAGCGACTGTCTCTGCGAACAGTACTGTGGACAGTCGCACAGAATATGCTTAATTGTTTCATCACTTCCGCAGTGGTCACAAGCTGCGGTGTCGGCCATTCCTATGCGGAACGCGTACGCACAGGTAAATGCGACACCCAACCATAACCTGCACAGAAGGATAGCGTCACCTCGACGAAGTCCTGGGGGAATTCGAAGGCTGAGAGTTGGGTCTAGGGCATATAGTCGTGCGTGCTGGAAGTGTGGCTCGTTCCACTGCGACGTGGTGAGTTGGCGAGCAAGCACGCAGAGCTTCCGTGCAGCGTCAGTTCTGGAGAGCGGTATTAAGAGTTGATCGTTTTCAGTATGGGCGGAACGGGCTGCTTGATCGGCCCGTTCATTGCCGATAATCCCACAGTGACTTGGAAGCCACAGAAAAGTTATTTCATGCCCTTTCTCAGTTAAATGGTGAGTCTCTTCTGCAATCTCAAATACAAGTTGTTCGTGCGGGCCGCGTCGTAAAGGTGACAGAAGAGACTGTAGTGCCGCCTTGGAGTCACTGAACATAGTCCATTTTTGTGCCCGTTCATCACTTACGAAATGTAATGCGACACGAAGTGCTGCGAGCTCTGCTGCCGTCGATGTCGTAAGGTGGGAGGTCTTGAATTTGTTTGCCAAACAGCTCAACTGCAGCAGTTGTGATACCGATTAATGTCATACCAACACGCCCAAGCAACCACTTGAGCTAATAAAGACACCGTCGCGACTGAAAAACCACGGGAAGGCCTGTCTGAGTGCAGGCCTAAAGAGGGTGCAGAACTTCGCTGAATGCGCTTAACCGCTAAATTGGGGCCAAATAACACACGTAAAGCCTAAATAAAGAAAATAATGTGGCGTATAATATGGAAGCTGCTACCTGAATGCTAGAGAAGCCTTTATTCTCTCGGCTTCATTTGTTTCGAGCAGTTAGCCTATTCGAACAGTGCAATGAAGGTGACCGAGAAAATTCTCAAAGAAACCCCACCTGCACGACTTGGGTATAAAACTCGATGAAAGCTTTAATTTTTTAAGAGGAAAACGAACTTCAGAAGTCTAAAAAAAAGAAAATCTGAGTAATCAAGATATGCGTCCTAGGATTCTCTTTTATAGTGTTATTCCTAACAAATCGCACCAGTCATTTCCTCCTCACCTTGAAAACAGCGGACCATGTCCAGATGTTCCATATTACTAATTACAAGACCTTATCTGCGAAAGCCTAGTGCGTTTCGAGCCTTTCGCCGCAGCCTTTTCCATACGTCGTAGCTCAAAGCAGGCATAATGTCGTGTCGGAGTGTTCAATGCTCAAAACCGCGTCCTCATTAGTTAATGCTTCCTAATTTTCCTTATTTTTTTCGTTAGCTGATCCCCGATGGAATTCATTGCTGAGCAATGTTGCTTGTTGGGCGAGTTGGAACGAGTCAGTCATAGCGTAGTTCAGCGCAAAAAACAGGCAACAGACGAGTGAGAGGACAAGGACACCTTGTACTCTCACTTGTCCTTGTCCTCTCACTCGTCTGTTGCCTGTTTTTTGCGCTGAACTACGCTATGACTGATTCATTGTTGAGGAAGACACTTTGTCTAATCACTTCAGCCAATCGGAAAGAGGTGATGGTGGTGGTGGTCTCAAAGCTGCGGTGTCCGCCCAGGCGCAGTGTTCTGGCGCCTGCAATTGATACTCGCCGGCGAAAGAGGAACTTAATGTGTCCAAATAAGGCAACCAGTTAGATTCGCGGAGTTTTACCGCAATTTCCCATTTAAGCGTGGATGCGTTTTTTATCGCATTTCTCTGGCGGACCAGTCGTGGTACATGCGCTGGCTACAGCGTGGCGCCGCTGTGCACGACCTCCTGTGCTTGAATAACAACCACGACAGCTGCTGCATTTGGACTGGGTCTGAACGTATAAAGGCTCGGGCTAGATAAAGAATGTCATCTTATGAAAATTATTCCAGTGCACGAACATCCAATTTGCTCCGTGTTTCTTTGGATAGTTACACATTATAAGTCGCGTTAGGTATCTCCCTTCTGGAGTGGCTTAGTAATCAACCAACTTATTCGTAAAGTGCAACAACTACAAAAAAACGCTCTCAAATACATGCCTTTTTTTCTCCGTACTTTTTTATCTGAAGCGAAGTATCGGTGAGTTGATATGTATATAGCTTCATGTCGGGTACGACAGAGCAATAAGGACATAGAGGACAGTTATACAAGAAACGATACAAAAGCTGAAGTCACAACATACCCGCCACTCGGGTGTTTATTGAGAGCAAAATAATTTATAGACGTATTCAAGTCATGCGGAATGTTAGAGCACGGTGGGCATAAACAAGCACGCAAGATGTTACTGAGCGCGTGATTCGTTCACCGCCGAGTTTTACAGCGCCTCAACAGAGGAGTTCTCCGAAATGACGGTGCTATAGCTAATCCAATAAAGATCACTCGACGCGGGCCCCTGTGGTGAACAAATAAGTGCCGTGTGGTGAAATCATACAACCCGGGCGTCAAAAATAAGACCTCGCAATGGACACTGCCTCTCTCCTCTCGTACTCGCAAACGTTGACAGCTCTTTTCTTTTCTTTTCTTTTTTTTGTAACGTTACTGCTCTTTGTCTCGGCTGGATGCCAAATAGCTGCAGAAGAAAGCGTATCGTGCACATTCCGTCGGTGCCTCATTCTGTCACAAGTAGCCATGACTCTATACACACATTCCACACTGAGCGCCGGTATTCCGCACTCCGTCAGAGTCATACTTGGTAAGTATAGGGCGCAAAACAAGAGATACGTGGTGGGCGCCTGACTCTTCCAGGCGCGGTCGATACGAGCGGGTGCGAAAAATGAGTACCGCGCTGACCCCAGCCATCTCCATGAACAAAAGGTAGGCGGGTAAATGTGATAGTGGCCTAGCGGCTCATGTCTTTTTTTTTCATCTCCGTTTGTTATTCTTTATATTTTTTTCTTTTCACTTCTTTCATTATACTTTTTTCGTCTTCTATTGTCACTAATGCAACCAAGTCTGGTCTGCTGATTGATGAGCAATATTTTCCTTATGTGCTGTTACGCTGTTAAGCCACTTTATTCGAGTTGACTCTCAAGGACGGGCTCTTCTTTCTATAGAGACAAACGAACAGACAACACCCTGGGATTTACAAACTGATGGCACAGTTTTCTCAGGGAATGAGATTTATATGACAAGCCTCCACTTTCTTTCTTGCTGTGCTCGAGCAATACCGTTTTGCGCTTAATGACGACATAAACATGAGTGCAGCAAGAACCCGATGTGATAGCCCAAAAATTATGACATTGTGTTGCTTCTTTCGACGTCGCAGGTTCAAACCTGCGACGTCAAAAACAGCAGCGCAATGCCATAAACGTTGCTGTAGTTGTTGCCGTCCTGTTATTCTACAAGCTTGAGGCTCTCACCCTATATTCTAAAGGCTATCAGAAGACGTGAGCCAATCGCTCGGGGACACTTTATTGATCATTCATTTTCTGCTCACCGCTTCTTGCCTAACACCACCACGCAATCCTATATGGGGATTGCACAACAATTTAGTGCCACAAATAGTATTACCTTGAACGCCTACGCCCCTGCAGACACAAAAAAAAATGAAATCTCAACAATCAACCATATAGACGTAGTGAATGCTAGAGAAAACAGGGGCACACAAATACGCTTGGGATCACAACGTCCCTAATGCAATTTAAGTCGTCGGGAAAAGAACAAAAACTCACAAGTGAAAGAGCTTGAAGATAAAAAGATAAATACACAATCCGGCCACCCAGCATGTCAGTGTCTCGTCGTTCCGAATCGCGGTGTGAATCGAAACCGGATCGAGGCAGGAGAAAAACCTATATTTTCTGAAAAGGATAGCGAAAACACACAGATTGCAAAATCGAGAGAACGAGTGGAGCCAAATGGAGGAAAGGAGGGCATACAACTGCGAAGAAGCGAAGACATATGGACAAGCGTGATAGAAAACAGGGTCGATAGGGTGAACGGATACGAAGGAGCTTCTAGCACAACGATAGCGTGCACGCGAGACTGATCGTTTCTATCTGGCTTTATAGCCTTTCACGTGTAACCTTTTCGATGAGCACATGCCAAATTAATTTGTTTTTTTCCCTCTTGAGTCTGTAGCAGGGAGGTTCGTTGTGCTCAGCGGACGCGTCACTCTGTCTCTCCCTCCTCTTTTTCTTGAGATAGCGGAATGACCCTTCGCTCTTACTGTCACCCTTACCGTCGCCATATATTTTTCTCCGCATATGCGTGAAGCCATACGCTCCAACCTAGTGCTTAGTGTCATTTCGCCATTCCTTTTTGTACAAAATCCCACGCAGCAAGTTTTCTGTATCGAATACCCGAGAAGCACACGTTGGAAAATGGTGCGCAAGCAAACACGCGTTACAAACGATAGAGCTGAAGGAGGCTAACTCGCAAGGATGGCGACCACAAACCGAAGAACAGGCGACGGTGCAACAGATGAGACACATATATCAAAGCGCCGATCGATAATTTCGAAGTGTGCCAGTCGAAGATATTTGTCGATTCGCGAGGGCTGTTTCGACTGTACGACTGTCTATTCATCGACGAAAACGCGCCTGTGGCTCATGGGTGCTATTTTTGTGTGACAGTGTGTACGCTTGTAAATGTTGTGCCCGGGTTGCTTATATTTATTGCCAAGTACTATGAAGTTCAGTAAACATCACACTCCATGTTTCGCCAAGAGTACAAATCAATGACATGATGTGACGAAAGTAAAATAAACTTGCGCGTTTTGTCGAATCATTAGATGCATAAAATGTTGGTGCATTGCGACTTGGCATGTTATCTCTTCAGCCTTCATAATCATATAAAGGAAGTGCCAAGTCTGTTGCAGTCTTCGACGTTGGGATCCTCGTCTCTATACTATTTGAATCGAATTGATTGAATGCAAAGAATAATAAAGAAAACACCAGCGTTTATACCCCATATATCTCTTCATCCAATACTTGACGCCGACGTCATGATTGACGCATGTTGTGATTTTCAGGCGTCACATAAGTAGTCTGGTGGTGCACATTTTATTCTCAGGAACAGAGAGAGAGAGAGAGACAAATTCAAATGAAATGCAGGGAGGTTAACGAAGTCGCATCTGGTACGATACCTTTACTTCTCAAGGGAGTGCGTTTGACAAAGGCACCTAACTAATTAGGCGTTTCGTTAAAACCGCGTAGACTTGCGAAAATAGATGTGGTAAGGCTTTATGATTGCGGATGCGACTTCTAGACGTACTCAACTACTTTCTGTATCATTCCCCTATTGGAAGCCATTGTTTGGACAATGTACAGTTACTATTAGGCAGCTTAATACCTCCGTATTCAGGCGCCTTCCTATGCCCCGTTTTGCGTAAATTTTCAACCTAACTACAATAGTTCGCAGTTCTGAGAACACAATTTATTAATGAGAAGCTTACTTTTCACAGTTAAGGCAATTCAAGTTAGTGAAGGTATGTCGTTTCGTCATTTTTAGTGTATGCTAATGCCAGAGATAGACCGCTCGCCTCTTTAATGTTCTGGACAGATATATAATTGTTCGAGGAGAAGAGCGGGCACGAACAGAGGACCTATGGCTTGGAAGCCCGATACAAAAAACAAAAAGAGCATTTCTTTTTTTTTTTTGTTGGAGAGAGGCATAACCTACGCACTTTCAATAATCAGGCAAACTTGCAGACAAATCAAAGGCGCGAAACCAGACAGGCCCGACGGTTGAACGACTCTATAAAGATAGTGCTTGAATTATTTGACCAACAAAGATGCTTTCGTAAATACTACACCGTGCCATAGTATAGCATTTTTCGAAGAATAACTCAAACTCTTTCCGCATTGTGATGGCTGAAATGAAAGTCCTGTTTTCCATAACTGCGGCTGCAAGGCGACCATCACACGCCTTCTTTGAGACTGTCAGTGTTACAGCGCGGCAATAAGAGCGCTCTCAACTTTTTTTTATATAAATACAATGAACTACCGCCTCCTGACTATAGAAACAACCCTATCAGCACTGTTCAGATTCGGATGGGCGCATGACACTTTAAGCGCGTGACCGCACCATTTAGCTTGCCTGTGCAACATTTAAGGTTGAGTGACAGACCGTGACAGTGACATCGCGTTCTATCACGTTAGTGTGTACTTCATTCTCGGTTTTCGCACCTTCTCTCCCTCTATCCCATATCATTCACTTTACTCTTTCCACGGCGCAGGGTAGCCGACCGCTACACACACTGGCTAACCTCCCTGTCGCACGCAATGCTGCTGGAAGCCAAAACAACATGATATCACAAGCCCGAAGGGTTTTCGACCTAATCCACTAGAAGTAATGCGTCAAGAAATAGCGCGCTACACACAACCATCCTTTTCTTGAGGAGTATCGGACCCGACAAATGTTTTCTAAAATCTATACTTGAGAAATTCTTTCTCGTTTGGCTGTCTTAGCCTGAGGCAAGAAAGCATCCACTCCACGGCCACCGCACTGATGATAGCAAGGGGGCTTTGTTGAGTGCTCGCTGGGTGTTTGTTTGCTGCGCCAGCGCCATCAAGCAATTCTCAGTAAGTGGCATTTTCAAGTCAGGCGCTTCCTGCATCTAACGACTAGAGAGAGAGAAAGAGAGAGAGAGAGAGAGAGAGTAATACAGAACGCGTATCCTCGCAACATCTCCTCTTTCCTTTCTTCCTCTTCGTCGCACTGGCGTCAGCCTGTCGATGCATTTAGGAAAGCACGGCGACCGGTAGCGCCCCACACAGGAAGTGACGAACAGTCGAGTTTTCCAAACTTTTACTCCGGATTTCGTTGTTTTTCTCCTGTTCTTTTTTCTGCGACTCTGGAGTCATCTTCGACATCTTTGCGCAGAGAAACGACGTTTCTGTTCTTTAACCATGGCTGTCGCATCTTGAACTCGCATAAGTTTGGGCATGTTATTTACTAATATAGCGCACAACACAAGGACTGTGTGACAACCGACGAATACAAGCGCTAGTGCGTGAGCGCTTCATCGGCGTATTTAACCAAATAGCAAACAAATTTTCTTAATCACAAACCGTGAACGACTCGGCAGAAAGGGCAATAAAAATCTTATACTTTTTAGTCGGCTTTTTATTTCGCACTCTTCATCGAATGTGACGTCACATGTAACAAATGCGGTTGCGCAGGCTTTTGTTGAACCCTATGTATGTGAGCGTGACGTTCTAAAAGTAAATATATAGTAAGTCGGGCATGTCTTCGTCGGTTGTCACTCGGTCCTTCTTTTGTGTTGTGCGCCAGGTGCCTAACTGCCGTATCTGTAGCACTTTAAAGGGGTCCTGCAAGACTTTTGCATGGGATTGTCAACTGTAAGAGGTTATTCCCTCATGAATCGACTCTCACAAACATGTGTAGAATCCGTCTAGTACGAACAGGAGCAACAGAGAATTGCCACACGCTTTAAGCGCTTTCTCTCTCCTTTCGTCGCAGCGAGTGTGTTGAAAGCTACACAGAGGGGATGATAAGGGGTCAAGAAGCAACGTCCATACGTCAGCGCGTGTCATGACCTTGAGCACTTTCTTTTATTTTCTTTCGCTTATCGATCGGCTCACTTTCGATGGGATCACGAGCGCGCTGCTGTAATTGTATAGTGAAATTCTAGATAGAGCTCGGCGCGGGCACGTCACGGCACCCCGCGGCAGCCGCAGTAACTATGCAGCTCACGATGCTCAAATCGGCCAATGGCCGTGCCCGTGTGCTTATGACGCAGTTTATTTTGGGTGTATGGCGTAATTTGTCCCGAGAAGAGCGAGAGATTCCTAGCTGACTTTGAAACTTAATTGTAAATTCCTTGGCACGTGCTCACATGTTCGCATGAGCCTCGACTACCGATCATCCATGTTTTCTGACCATGTTGAAGAAATGTTACAAGGGCCTCTCTAGGGTGGTTAAGCGTTCATAAGCGAAGCCTTCGGAAGCGAGTACAGTTGTATTTTACCCATTCCTCATTTTGTCATCGGATGCGTAGCGACATGGTATTTTCGTCTCGCTGAAAAACAACCGCGAAGTATTATAGTTCACTTTAAAAAACACGTTCTGGGGCTAGTTGGTGATGGATATTTTTCTTTTTGAAAGATATCCAGCGCCAAACTTCAAACTCAAGCATGCAGAAAGGCGTGACGGGACAGGCGCTGTTCTCCAACTAAGTTTATGTGTGCTTGTGTTTAAAGTTTACTGCTGGAAATCTTTAAGAAAGAAAAGAAGCATTAAACATTGGGACTCCACTCCACAGCGAGAAACTGATACCACTTCTGATTCAGAGAAGTTGCTGCTGAAACTAATGCCCCCCTTTTCTTTTTTTTTTTTGTGGTCACGCGTTCCATGTTCTAATCAAACCTAAGTGCGGGGCACAGTGGGTACTGCAGCCTAATATATATTCTGCAATGCAAACTAGAAGATTTCGCAAGTGCTACGGCCTGCGCTATATTGTGGAATTGAGATGGAACCGTATGTCAGTTCCAAAGCGTCAACAAGGCTACCAACAGTGTGTGTGGGTTGCTATAAGGTGACCTTCCAATCGAGCGAACCTTCACGCATTGATGCTACTGCAGCAATCAATTTGCGAAAAAGCTCGAAAAAGCACGGCATGTGAAAGCAAGGAGGTCAGAGAAAAGCCGTTGGTATGGCAAAACAAAAAGAGCCCCTTTCCCACCCTTCCCTTCCTCCGTTAGTAGGAGGAAGGAAGTGCAAATCAAGGCTTGCTAGGCCGCATCGTGTAAACAACCGCGACAGAAGCGTTTCCGCAAAAATCTTCACGGGGGAACGCGACCGACGCCAGTGTTGCCCGGTAGATGAAGACGAGCTCTGCCTCGCCATCGCTTAAACCTAGCGCAACAACGAGCAAGGCGAGTGCACGTCAACGCACGTACGTAAGCACAAGCACGCTTCAGCATAATCCATCGGGACAAGTTTTCCCGAGCGTATAGCGCGACACCTATGCCCGTCGTGCAGGTAATTAATGGAACACTGCGCAGCAAAGCGTAGCAAACCATTAACGCGTGCTTATGGGCCGGCATCTATGGGGTAGGTTACACATATGCACGTCATTCCCGGGAGATGGTGCGGTCCAATAGCTCTTCATTTCTTTCCGTATAATGCCCAGATTACCTGTGGCCACCTTCGTTTACTCTCTTGGCTGTTCTATTATATTGTACTGTTCACGGGCCTAACTTAACTCTTCCTAAACTATCAGCGCACGCACTCTGCCGTAACTGCTTCCGCACTCAGGTTCATGTAAACGAGCATTAATTAGACAGTCTACACACCATAGCGTGAGTTTTTGACAAGCCTGATTATAGGAAGGAAGATGCTGCACGGTCGACTGGATCGCGTTGTTTCGCTCTTGCATTTGACGAGTACTTTAGCCCTGAGCAATATGTCTCTCCTAACTCATGCAAACCGGCCAGCTATCTTTTCATTTATTTGTTTTTTTTTTGTTGTTGTTGTTGGCTGTGGCAGAGAAAACGAAGGGAAGTGAAGGATAGTGTTGTTTGGCTGTTTACTGCCCTTCAAAGGAAGATGTTTGATTGTGTGAAGCAGAGGGTCGCTGTTCACGTACTATGCTTAGTTCTTAAGGTGAAAGCCTTAAGCGCCTGATCAAACACTTGCCCTAATAATCTTTCTTCCGTAACTTAATAATATACATAAAGAATTCAGATCGGTATGTAATTTCACCAGAGCCATGAATATCCACAATACTGCACACGAAAGGGAGCTCTTCTTGAACTTAGAAGACACTTCCTGGGACTTAGTCACATATAAGCCAATCGCAATCTGAGTACTGCCTCTGCTCACCGAGATTGAGATTAGTGGTGTAAGATTGCTGTGAAATATTCCGCAACTGTGGTAGAATTATTGAAGGCTTATCGACGACTTTTTTACGTATGATGTTTCGCGATGTTTATGTGTTCTTCGGAAGCCTGCTTAACTGGGTAGCTACTGTATTGACTTCTATAGTGCGGTTTGTTCACATGTTGAAAAACTAAGAAACAGGTTTGTTGTGGTATGGTTGAAATACCTTACACATATTTATTAAGTGCGGAGTACTTTAGGGGCTGTCGTATGCGGTCGTATGCAGTCGTATGCTGTCGCCGTATGCTGCCGTCGTCGTCTCATGTCGCTTGGCGTCACGCACACAAAACCGCGTATAGCTAGCCATGTATGGCATGGCCATGTAGAGTAAAGTGTAGCAAGGTGGCGGGAAAGGAAAGTGAGAGGAAGGAGGAGAGAAAAGATGAAGGGAGAGGGCAAAGCATAACATAGCCACGTACGGCGTCACGCAGGCAAAACCCTGTACAGCACAGCCATCTATAGCATAGCAATGTATAAGTTGCAGCAAGAGGTGCGAAAGGGAGGTGACGGAGAAGTGATCTGAGGATGAGGAGGGGGGGAAGGAAGAGGGTGAGGGTAGAGCATAGCATAGCCTTGTACAGTATAGTATAGCAAGGGGGTGGAAAAGGAATGTGAAGGTGAGGAGGAGGGATGTGATGGTGAGGAGGAAAGAAAGGAGGAGGGGTAAGGTGAGGCATAGCATAGCCACGTGTAAGTACTACAGAATAGCAAGCCGTGGGAAAGAGAAGTTAGGGTAAGGAGAACTGAGGAGAGGGCGAGGAGCAAAAGGAGGAGAGGCAGAGTAAAGCATAGCATAGCCATCTGTAGTAGAAATAGCAAGGGAGGAAGCGAAGTAAGTGTGAGGATGAGAGAAAGGAGGATGGTAGAGCATAACACAGCCGTGCTTAGTACAGTACAGCAAGGAGGTGAGAAACGGAAGTGAGGTTGATGAGGAGAGATGTGAGGGTGCTTAGGACGGAAATGAGAAGGGGAGGATAAAGCATAGCATAGCCGTATATAATATAGCATAGCAAGGCGGTGAAAAAGGGAAGTAAGCGTGAAGAGGAAGGAAACGAGGAGGGAAGAGGGCGCCACTGCATCACAATTGAGGGCGTCCTTTCCCGCCATGAACGCCGAGCAGCCTGCACTTGGAACGTCACGTTGAGTGAAACTAAATCTTTTTTTTTTTAATATTATCCTAGCACACTGTAAAATCTAGCTGAAATGTGCCACTCATTCCCTCTGTAGAGACGTCTAGAGAACCAGCACTGAAAGCATAAAAATCGAACCGTCTACTAAAATTTATTGTAGCTAGTAAAGAACGAGATGCAACGTATAACAAGTGTACAATCGATCAGTGCACAGGTCGCAGTGTTACCACGTGATTAATTTATTGATTGATGGAAATAACTTTAATGACTACGTGATCAATGACACGATAAAATGTTCTGTTGTTCTTTCTTAGTTGTTTTTATTTAACCAGCACAACGAGGGAAGTAGCACAAATCTTGTTTGCGCGATAGAAAATATTATGTGCGAACCTTACGACTAAAGAATACTGGAACGTTTCAACATCCGCCCATAAGCTTCTCAGCATATTTTTTTTTTCACTCTGCCGCTCGGGTTCCTTGTAAAACACTATACCTTGAATGACGAGGCAATAAGAGTGTAAAGCTAACCGGCACTAGCAGCAGGCAATGATAGCTGTGCTGAATGAAGTAAGGAAAATACGAGTTCGGAGTCCGTTATATAAAAGCGAGCAAAACTAAATGGTGGGGCGAAGATAACGACGGTTGAGATACACCCTAATACGCTGCTAGAGGCGTTCTTAAATCCGGAAATATTGCGTCCAGGTCTTCGGACAAGCTATCCATGGCGGCGCAACCCGGCCGGAGGCGCGTAGGCGACCACATGCCACATGGTCGCCTCATCCTCCCATCGAGTCAGTTTTCGAAAAAATCCCCACTCTGCTGATGGATGGGGGAAAGAGATTTTGACTAAGTGCCGTCCAGCACGTTTCTCATGTGCGGATCCATTTATGTGCCAAGTTTGATATTGTCAGGTGATAACCAAGGCTTCATACCTGGTCTTCATGTTCGAATTTTAATAGCGACACTGATGTCATTTCCTGCTGCAGCTCTTATGTGCACCAAAGGTTGTTGCGTATTGCATGATGAGAATAACGTGCCGGTTAAAATGTGAAAAAAAACCGACAGGAGGAACGCCAGAATACCTGGCCTAGTTCCTCGCCATTTCTATTAAATGTTAACTTAGTCTTATTGGAGGGAAACAACGCGAAAGACGAAAGACCAGGCAGAGAAAGACACATACAACAGCGCTGTGTCTTTCTCTGCCTGGTATTTCGTCTTTCGCGCTGTTTCCCTCCAATATGTCGTACCAACACGCCCAAGCAATCACTTTAGCTTCACTTAGTCCGCCGAATCTGTCGCTTCGTAAATTTCGCTTCTACACATTAGTGTCATTGTTTAGGGTCAAATATTCTCACACTGGCTTACATTTGTCCGTATTTCTTACACGCAACATTACACGTACCAATGCACACTGAGAGCTCTCTATCCTCACACACGTCGTGGGACGATTACCTGAGCACTTAAAGCATAAGTGTCATGACCTGACACGTGTGCATTGGCCTTCCTTGTTATGTTTTAACCACTGGCAATACAGTGCCTTAGCACGTTTTAATTTTATATATTACAGTAATACACCTTTCTCTTTGTGCATTATAATTGTCAAAAGAGAATGCTGTGTTAAACGAAGAGATGACTAACCTTGATTTAACATCTACCGAAATACAGTGCAGTTATACTCAATTTATTTCATCTTCGCTTCATCTTTCTATTCGACTGCGAAGTTGTTTGCTCCTTATTACAAAGACCTCTTATTTTTATTTTCTTGCCTGTAATACGCTTCCGATGTGAAATGACAGTATGAAAAAATTTAAACAAAAAAAATTCGGCAGATCCCACGCACTGTGGGAATCGATGTAATGCGAAGCAGCCAGCAAAGAGCTGCATAAATCGTCTTGTTTGTCTTTGAGCCAAATGAAATCATTCATGCCATGGCATGTAGTCCACCATATATCGCATGTTTGCCATGCACGCATGCATGCACAATCTAGTGTACACCATGATGAAGCACAATGAAACGCATATTCTGGTATATACAATGCATAACCTGTCGCTTATGTTCATCACGCACTCGTGTCGTGCCATACCAATTTTGGTGTGTATCCAGTTAACAAAACGGCCGGAAGCACACCATGACAGTGGCATGTAAATCATACCGTACATGACATGCATAACATGATTCGCATGTTAAGACCTCTCATTTATGTTCGTAATACAGTCACATCGCGCAATATCAATTTTGGTGTATATGAAACGAGCGAAATGGCCGCGAGTGCACCACGAGTATAGCATGTAAATCATGCCATACATGACATGCATGTCATGATTCGCATGTTAAGACCTCTCACTTATGTTTGTCATACAGTCCCTTCGCGCAATACCAATTTTGGTGTATATCAAGCTAGCGAAACGGCCGCGAATGCACCATGAGCGAGGCATGTAAATCATGACATACATGACATAGTTGTGGTTTTCATGCCAGCACCTGTTATTCATGTTCTTCATACAGTCACATAGCACAATACCAATTTTGGTGGATATCAAGCAAGCGAAACGGCCACGATTGCGCCATGAGCATGACATGTAAATCATGACGTACATGTCATGCATGTCACGATTTTCATGTTACCACGTCACATTTACGTTCGTCATACAGTCGCTGCGCGCAATACCAATTTTGGTGTGCATCAAGCTAGCGAAGCGGCCGCGAATTCATCATGAGCGTGGCATGTAAATCATGACATTCATGACATGCATGTCATGATTTTCATCTTACCAAGTGTTATTCATGTTCTTCATACAGTCACTTCGCGCAATACCAATTTTGGTGTATATCAATCTACCGAAACGGCAGCTAGCGCACCATGAGCGTGGCATGTAAATCCAGTTGTACATGACTTGCACGTCATGACTTTCATGTTACCACCTCTCACTTACGTTCGTCATACGGTCGTGTCGCGCAATACCAATTTTGGTGTATATCATGCAAGCGAAACGACCTCGTGTGCGCCATGAGCGTGGCATGTAAATCATGTCATACATGACATGCGTGTCATGATTTTCATGTTACCACGTGTCAGTTATGTTCGTCATGCAGAAATGTCTCGTCATACCAGTTTTCGTATATATTCCTTCATTTAAACGGCCGCGAGCACCCAGAGACCATGTCATGTAAATCATGCTGCACATGACATGCGCATCATGATTTGCATGTTAGGACCAGTCATTATATTCGTCATGAATTCTTGTCACGCCGTACCAATTTTGGTGTATATGAAATTAACGGAACGGCCGCAAGAGCCTAAGGTCGTGGAATGTAAATCATGCTGTTCATGACATGCGTGTCATGATTTTCATGATATGACCTGTTATTTATGTTCGTAATGAGGCCATGTTATGACACACGAATTTTGGTATACATCCGATTAACGAAACGGCCAGGAGAGCACAAAGTCGTAGGCGGATAGATAGATAGATAGATAGATAGATAGATAGATAGATAGATAGATAGATAGATAGATAGATAGATAGATAGATAGATAGATAGATAGATAGATAGATAGATAGATAGATAGATAGATAGATAGATAGATAGATAGATAGATAGATAGATAGATAGATAGATAGATAGATAGATAGATAGATAGATAGATACGCTCAAAGTCGCAGAAGTTCGCTAAGAAATGCTTCGCATTTAAAATACTGGACATTATAAATGTGGCAATAGCTGCAGTGTACCGGCCACTTAGACTTAAAAAAATTAAGTGTTTCTCACTAAGAGGTTTGGGGCGGTCGCTAAAATCCTGGAGTGAGTACTCGGCTCGTATCAATCCAAATCTGCCAGTAGAAAGCGAGAATGCATCGTGCGAGATCATACCGGAAGTCCTTTATGTACACGTCACCCAAACCGGTTCGGGAAACCTTGCCTGAATTGATCTCTACTCTGTACATTTTCACGGCCGCGAACTCATCTGACTTATGTGACGTATGGCTCTCGGTCTATTTACGCCTGAATCCACGGCTTGGTGGCGAAGCGATACAGAGCGATCCGGTTCTGCGCAAGCTGATCCGAAACGCCGAGCGGTGAAACGCCGAGAGTGATCGATGACTGAAACTGACGCCGATGATCGAAAAGTCTGGTATGTGTCAATATTCTTTAAAAGTTTGTGTTAGAAGGCTCATATTTCTTACGGAGAGAAGCCATAACACTTTTTTTGTTTATTTGTCATCTGTCTCTGTCTCTTTCTCTCTATTTCTTGCTCTCTCTCTATGAACGCGTCGTTTTATTGTTTGTTTTTTTTTTTCAATATTATCGCCCTGCATCTTTCTTACTTTTTTTTCAGACACACTAGCACGGGCCCGCATTCCTTCAGCGTGATCTTCACTCGACAGCTCCAAACAAAAGAATAAATGCACGCTGACGTCCAATGTCAGGTGTCGTGAGCTGTCAGTTTTGGCAAGTCGGTTTATTGTATCTTTGAAGTACGGATGAAAACGTCCATCAGTGTCACAGCGTTGGAACCGCCTCAGTTTATCATGCAGGAGTTTGCCTTTTGTGTCGTGCCGCCTCTTGAGCAGTTTCTCTTCATAGCAACATTTCTGTTGATCAAAACGAACAGGTAAGCACGGACAGGAAGCAGTATTATATGCTACTTCTTAAATTCAGGGCTAGGCAAAGATACTTTGAAATCGTATCGCGATACGATACAAGATACTCAGGCAAGAAGTATTGGAGATACAGATACAAGATACTACCGGAATAATTGTATCCGATACGATACTTGTCAATTGTATCTTAAGATACTTCGATACATTCGCAAATTTGTTATTGTAGACCCCGTAATGTAGTAGCGAACGCCCATGCACGAAAAGGTTTGCTCGAAAATTTCTTTAATGTGACCAATTTTGTTTCATTTTAAGGAAATGTCTGAGTTTCTCAAAAGTTTTGTCCTTCTTGCTCAAAGTGCATTAGTTTTCTTGCGACAGAACTTATTGGGGTTTGTTTTGGCTGCTTAACAGGACAGCTCTTCACTGACAGCGGCTCTTGCTTCTCATTTTTGTAATTGATGAGAGTCGCTGTTCAGCTTGCCGACCAGCTAGCGGGTCGCCATCTAATAACAAGAACTTCAATAAGAAGCCTTCGCACGATGGCGCAAATACCGGTGTGGAGATTTACCTTCTCCGTAAAAGACCGTTTACGCAATACCGAATCACCGGTGTACAACAGCAACAACGCTGCTAACGACATTTTTCGTGACGCGTTGTGTATACGTACAGCTCATAAAACTGCAATGACTTTTCATGTTCTACTTATCTGCTGGCGTAATGCGTTCGTTATCAATATACGCACTAACGTGCAATCTTTCAACATTTTTTCTTGAACGAGAGAAGAGGTGCACCCCAGAAATACCTACTACCTATTGTATTGTCACGTGGTGGTGACGATGAAGAAGGCGGCAGTCACTCTGGTAGAGACGAAACTGCTCATTGGGCAAACTTATGCCCAGAAAACTAAGTAAGTCAAAGTACAAGCGAAGCACACTGTACACTGATAGCGGCAATAAATGTCGTTGGCCTTCGGTATTCCGATCATCGGCGGAACGCGTGGTCACATCAGCGATCGAACCTTCCAGCGGGCGTAAGCTCCCGAATGAACTACAGTGTTCGCGTCCTGCGTATAATTTTATGAATAATTGTTGCTGTTACACATCCCGAAACCACGATATGATTATGATGGATGCCGTAGTGCAGGGCTCCGCAAATTTTGATCACCTGGGGTGCTTTAACGTGCACCTAAATATACGTACACGGGCCTCGAACATTTAGCCTGCATCGAAATGTGGCCGCCGCGGCTGGAATTCGCGCGTAATTCTAACAGAGAAATCTGAAACAATCGCGAAGATTCCGAAACATCGCGGCGCGGCTTGAGCCGAGCGCTGCTAATAATTTTTCTGCGATTTAAACCAGATCACACCAAAATAAAAAAATAAGAGCGCATGGCAGTACAGTCGCACAAATCGTCGCAGCACACCGCTGCTATTCACGCTATTGCCACCTGCAGTTCCGATTACCTGGCGACTAGTAATAGTAAAAAAAATTAGGGAGGTCTAAAAAAGGAAAACAAATATATGTAAATAAAATAGAAAAGCCGTTCTGTATCAAACATTAATCGTGGATAAGTATTGAAACACGACACAGACGGCACCCTTAATAGCTATGACATTTAAGCATGAATTATCGTTAATTTACCTGTTAATGAAAGTCAACAAAACATTTAGCGTGAAAATTGACTGAAACGGCTCGTTGGGACGCTCATGAGAAAAACAGATCATTTGGTATAGCAATGTTTCTTGAATCCCCTTCCTAACAACTTTAAGATGGCTGCTAATTATTTCCTTAATTATAATGCTAACTCAATTTCGCTCTTTTACTAAGCAGTAAGCAGGATGTTTGGTACTGTATACTCAGTGCGCGACCACATAATTACATATTTGTTTTGATAATCGCCTTCGCAGAACAGTGAGCTAAAATGAAATATAAATGTGTAAACAGTAGCAGAAATAAAGCAGACAGTTCAAAGTAAGAATAAAGCAGAGAGCTTATTTTGGCAGCACGTTACAAACGATATTGATGTGAGCAGACCAAAAAAAAAACAGTTCAGAGCCCTAGGCAATGTACGGGATGCAAGAGAAGGACAGCTAAGAAAGCATTTGTGCTAACAATCAAATTATGATTTCAAAAACTCTTTGAATAAAGATAGCAGGAAGATAATAATAATAATAATAATAATAATAATAATAATAATAATAATAATAATAATAATAATAATAATAATAATAATAATAATTGTTAGGGTTTAACGTCCCAAAGCCTCGATACGATTATGAGGGACGCCGCAGTGGAGGGCTCCGGAAATTTCGACCCCCTGGGGTTCTTTAAGGTGCACCTAAATTTATTTATTTTTTATTTATTTATAAAATACTGCAGGCCACGATTCGGTCCTTGCAGGAAGGGAACTCATTTTACATCCAAACAGGAAGTCAAACAGAAAGTAAATCAGGAAGTAAATCGAAGTACGTACATGGGCCTCGAGTATTTTCGCCTCCATCGAAAATGCGACCGCCGCGGCCGGGATTCGATCGACAGCAGGAAGAAAAAGATACGGTACACGAAGGTATCTTCTCTTAGATAAGCGCTTTATCTATTAGATCTAGCATCGGTAGAAGTGGTGCTTTAGTTAGGGCCTTATTTGCACATAAGTCAATCGCATGCAAGTCGAACTTACATCCACAAGATCTTTCAAATCACTTATGTGTGAAAGCCACGAGACGCAAAGCAACCCTATGCCTCAGATTTCGTAACGCAGCACTACGCAGGAAGCGGCATCAGAATTTGCGCGGTAATCGCCGCACGAATTGTGGTGCGCGGCGCTGTACAGTGGATAAGGGTAAGTGCCATGGCACTGGCACAAGTAAAATGAAGAAAAAATCGAGAAAACGAATGGCACGTGAGCTAAACATAGACGTTCGCGCGCTTGTTCTGTCGAGACTGCGCGAGCGCTGTAATGTTGCTCTGCCCAACCAAAACGGACGCGCACACCTCATCGCCTGCTCTCACTGGTGGACTCTGGCGGAAAAATAAAATTATGTCGCTCGCTTAGTTTTATTCAGGCGGTTTAGTAGCACCAGTACCAGCTTCAGAAGCGGAGTTGAGCCAGCGATTATTCTTTCGTACGGTGGTGTTCCTACAGGAGTATCTTGTATCTTAAGATACACGATACATTATCGAATGTATCGGAAATACAGATACAGATACTCGTCTTGCGAGACGTATCGCGATACAGATACAAGATACCCAAATAGTATCTAAGATAGTATCTAAGATACATGTATCTTCGATACTGCCCAGCAATGCTTCTTATTACACTAAAAATACTGAAGCGTATCACAATCGAAAGCAACCATATAGCACAAACTTTTTCGTCTTTTTTGTATGAGTTTTTATTCGGTGCCGTAACTTTCGTGTTTTTGTCCCACAAGCATGGTATTTACTCGTGTCACACCATTGCACATAACTGGCTTTTATTATGTAATCGCATTATTAGCCTTCTTTTAATTCTTCTTGCTTCATTCTGCTCTTCTGTAACCGTCATTTCTTTTTCCGTTGATTCATTTTGTCGATGGCAAAGGTACTACTTATCAGAACACGGCCGAGAACACCGCCAAGACCCGGAAGAGGCGGCTCTTGTTGATTTAGATCTGCAGCGATAGAAGCGGGAACTAAGCCCGTAATGGTCGCAGCTTAAGAAGTAAATCCGATGAGCCGCCTTCTTCTTGATCCCAGCCACGGTGTGCTGCGTGCTAGAGGGCTACTCACACACGTCAGTGGAGAATAAAATAAAGGAAAATGTTATAAAAGAATCGTATGAAAAAAATAGTAAAAGAAACAGTAGACGACAGAAAACTGGCGCAATCGATTGTAAAAAAAGTTAATGTTTGCACTAAGTCGTGCATAGCTTGGCACAGCGAAGCACGGGTCCGTCGCCACTCGTACTCCCCGTCGACCGACACGTCTAACTTCGAGATAACATCTTGATTTTCGCGCTACGAACGACGAACACATGCAAGAAGACAGGACACGCGTTCCTGTCTTCTCTCATGTGCGCCTGTCCTGTCCTGTCTCTCTCATGCGTTTGTCTTTCTTAGCGCAAAAATCAAGATGCTATGTACTCACCAACTCGCCCAGCAACAAGTTCTTATATATCTTCGAGATGCGCGGCTTCCTCCTCGGGAGTACCCACTTTCTCGGGAGTGCCCCACGACTCTCCAGGTCTGCTCGCATGCTGTGCTAAGGTGCCTGGATAGCCAAGTGGTTAGGACGCGGATCAAGGGTACGAATCCTACCTCGTGAAGAATTTTTCTCGTTCTTTCTGTCTTCATATCTCTCTCTCTATACTTCTTTCTCTCTCTTTCACTGATGTTTTCTCTGTCTCTCTTTTTTTTCAGCATTTCTTTCTCTCTGTTTCTCTCTTGCTCATTCTTTCTGTGCTACGCTTTACTCTCTCCCCTTCTCCTTTCCCTCCTCATCATCACATATCCCCTTCTCATGCTCACTTCCCTCTCCAACCGCCTTGTACACTATAACATACAAAGCTATGCTATGCTCTGCTACCGTGCCTGGATAGCCGAGTGGTGAGGACGCTCGTCTTCGCATCGAGGGTAGGCGGGTTTGAATCCCGCCTCACCAAGAATTTTTTTTCGGCGAGAATTTTTCTTTTTCCCTTTCTTTATATCATTCTGTCCGTCTCTCCGTTTGTTTCTCTCTTTCTTTCTTTCTCTCTCTCTCTCTCTGTATTGTTCTCTCACCCATCAGGGTTATTATAGGCCACACTGTAGCGGTGAGTACTGAGATTGGCCCAAATTTTGTGGCACATACCCGTTCATGATGATGATAGGTTTGCGACAGGGTCGACAATACGGCCGGCTCAAACAGCTTTGCGGTTAGAAGCTCCGCAGTATTTTCATTTTGAAGAACTTAACTATAAGCATTCACAGGATCTGAGACAGTATCTGACTTTTAAAGACGATAGTCTTTCTTGGGGAATTTAAACACAGAAATTTTGGTCTGTCTGTCTGTCTGTCTGTCTGTCTGTCTGTCACCCGATTCAGCGACCCAGCCAATGTTGAACCACTTGCTTACCGCCCATCCATCTTGAAATGATACGGCTGTTCATACTTGTGAACGTTGTCGATCAAAAAGTAAATATCACGCATACCTGAGGCGCAACATCACTAGGTAAGTATTAGGCGGTGTGTTCCTTTAATAGAAAGTACAAAGATACGTAATTCTAAAGACCCTAGTTTCTTAAGCTGCGCTGAAAATGCGGCTGCGCTGAAAATGCCATATGCGCGCCGACGAACGCCCTCTGCCACGGAGGAAGGAAACCCTCTGCACAAGCTCATGTTTCCCGACGTATTGCCAGATGGCGTCCATATCTCACGCAGCGCCTCCTCTATCGTCTTTATACGGCATTTGCAGCGGAGCACGCAGATACGCGGCCAATTTTTTTTCTTGCGTTTCGTACTACGAGACGGGGACGAGACTGGGACAGCAGAGCAGCCTTTGCTAATTCGTTCATGTTACGTACAGGTCACTAGAAGCGCTGCGCGTTAGACGGCAGTGACGTGATTTTTTTTTAATTCTCGCGTGCTAAGGAAAGGCAAGAAAGAAAACTGAACGGGGCAGCCATCTTGCCATACATGAAATAATTCGGTGTCTCTAAACAAGCGCTGCAACTTTTGTATTGAAGATATTTCGCTACATTTACAATTTAAAATTTTAATTCAACATTCTTTGTTAATTACCAACCTTGACAGAATGCAAAACATATTGTGACGTGCTCCACATGACTCTGAATAATACTGCGCCAATTAGACATTCGCATGGACTATTTTTGTCTTGAATACTTCGCACAAGTTAGCTGAAACACCCTGTATAACGTAAACACCTGTGTTTAGCTTCTGCCCCGCCACGGTGGTCTAGTGGTTATGGCTCTCGACTGCTGGCCTGAAGGTCGCGTGATCGAATCCCGGCCGCAGCGGCTGCATTTTCGATGGAGGCGAAAATATTTGAGGCCCGTGTACTTAGATTTAGGTGCAAGTTAAAGAACCTTAGGTGGTCGAAATTTCCGGAGCCCTCCACTACGGCTTCCCTCATAATCATATCTTGGTTTTGGCACGTTAAACCCCAGATATTATTATTATTGTGTTTAGCTTCCAGTGCTTCGAAGGATGGAGGGTAGAACAGAAGGTCTTATCATATCCGCTATAGTTGCAAATCGTACTGTTTGTCAATTCTATAAAGAGAGATGGGTATTTGTATCTCCCACGCCCTACAAAATGTCACACAATAAACTTGTTTCGCGACAGTGGAGCCCGGGTTTCAGAACTCGCAAGTTAGGGCCGACATGATATACACAACGGAAACTGGACAACACCGGTGCATTGCACTGTAGATGTGTGATGCGGCTGGCAAGTAACAAGTTTCCGCACACCGTCCGTTTTAGATAGTGGCATATGCACCTGAAGATCTTGTGGATGAGCCGGTGAGGCGTCGTTGGCGACAATTTCTAAATTGCTCAGCGACCATCGAGTTGGACGCATGTCTGCAACTTTTGATTATAAGGGAGAATTTCCCTGCGTTTCCTCGGAACGCCTCCAAACTGGCACCAAACGAGGGGCGCAGCAACTTTTATTTAGTTTCGAAATAACCCGTACGCTTTAAAAAAAAGTTTACATCCCCACTGACATGCCTTACACCTTCTCTTATTAACGCAGCTTTTTTTTTAAAGACGCAAGAAAACATGTATTAATATTTCAAAACACTCCTAGGATTGCTAATTACTTTGCTTTAAAATTGTTTCGGCAATTGTCTAAGAAAATTTCACACAAGCTACTGTCAAAGGATGCCCTGAACAAGTTCCGATCCAGATGCACACGCTATGCTTTGCTCCGCGTTTGACTCAGGTATATTTCCAATCACGTTCAACGTTGCCTGATACTTTGCCTCCTTATCGTACTTTCTCTTCATGCCTTAGATGTAGCCAAAGTTTTCTTTTAGCAATAAGTCACCATAATCATCAATATCATCACTGTCCTCGTCATCATCAACCTATGCTATCTTTAGTGCAGGACCAAGGCCTCTTCTAGAGATATTCAAATGCTCCGATTTAGCAACATATTGCTCCATCTTTTGCCTGCAAATTTTCCTAATTTTATCGTTCGGCTAACTTCCCCGCCATTCTTCACCGCACTCTTTTTCCTTTTGGCTAGCACACTTTGCTAGTTTTTGTAAATTGTACTTGACTCCTGATTAAAGGTCGGTCCTGAACACATCTACGTTCCCATGAACGTCTCACGCTTGTATTTTTGAGGACAAGAGGTCCGTCCTGTAAAAGAGAAGTCCACTTGCCTAAATGTTTGCTCCTGCGACACATCACGTTCAGTGATTTCTAATAACCTAACCTGATGTAGCCACGCCTTTTCTGCCAAGTAAACTTTCACGCTTCGTTACATATTTTGCCATTTAAACTACCTCCCTCGCTAAGTCAAATAATTGCTGTATAATTAATTTTCTCTCAGAAAGAAATATTCATCGCCGCCTTCTCGGGTTTTTAGACCTGTCTTTAGAAAAAAAAGACATGTGAACGATTCAGAGTGCAGTGTTTGGAAAAATAGAGAAGACTTGTAGCAATGTGTGCTCTATTCCAAGAGGGCAGGTCCCGAAAATGATATGACAGGAAACTCTGTCCGTACAAGTATGGACGAAACTTGCTTAACGCCCACACAATTGCGAGGCACTCTTTCTCGGTGACTGAGTAGTTAACTTCCGCTTTTGTGAGTGCGCGGCTAGCATATGCGACGACGTACTCTGGAATGCCGGGCTTACGTTGCGCGAGTACCGCGCCAAGACCAGCGCCACTAGCGTCTGTGTGCACTTCAGTCGGAGCAGTTGGGTCATAATGGCGCAGAATGGGTGGTGACGTAAGCAGGCGGCGTAGTGTACGGAAGGCTTCGTCACATGCTGTGGTCCAGTTAGAAAGATTAGCGGGGCCAGCCAGTTGTTGCGTAAGTGGTGCTATTATCGATGCAAAGTTACGGACGAAACGACGAAAATACGAGCACAAGCCGATGAAGCTCCGAAGTTCTTTGAGTGAAGTCGGCTTCGGAAACTCGGCTACTGCACGAAGTTTGTCCGGGTCCGGGAGGATTCCATCCTTTGACACAACATGGCCAAGTATAGTGAGTTGGCGAGCCCCGAAGCGGCACTTCTTCAGATTAAGCTGAAGATTTGCCGTAGTAAGGCACTGAAGAATGGTGCGCAAACGGTCGATGTGTGTAGGAAAATCTGGGGAAAAGACGACGACATCATCAAGGTAGCATAAGCATATCTGCCATTTTAGGCCGCGTAAAATGCTGTCCATCATCCGTTCAAAAGTTGCAGGTGCATTGCACAGACCGAATGGCATTACCGTGAATTCGTATAGGCCGTCTGGCGTAACGAACGCTGTCTTGGGTCGGTCACACTCTGCCATCGGGACCTGCCAGTAACCCGAACGTAAGTCCAGTGAAGAAAAGAATTCGGCACCTTGTAGGCAATCGATGGTGTCGTCGATGCGAGGAAGAGGGTAGACATCTTTCCGCGTAATTTTGTTCAGTCGTCGGTAGTCCACACAAAACCTAATCGAACCATCCTTTTTCCGAACTAGTACAACAGGGGAAGACCAGGGGCTAGAAGAAGGCGTGATGACACCGCGCTGAAGCATGTCATCGACTTGCTCCGCAATTATAGTACGTTCCTTCGGTGATACCCGGTAGGGCCGTTGACGCAAAGGAGGGTGAGTTCCAGTCTGGATTGTATGAGCAACGGTGTTCGAACGAATCTCAAAATTCATGCAGAAGGCTGATAAGCTGTTCGCGTTGATCCGGAGGAAGCTTGCTGTCGATGGAGCGGTTGAATATATCCGAGGAGATGTCATCCGGCGTAAAACGAGGTGTGACAGCGTTCAATTGAAGTTTTGAGCCAGTTTCGTGGGATTCAATGGGCACTATACAGTTGTAGTCTACAGGGTGAACGTGGCCACGCGTCTCGTGAGTATGTACGGTGAGGGGGCATAAGCTGGGGTTGCAAACGACAATTCCAGTCGCATCTTGGTGAGGTGGCAGAAGAGCATATGGCAGAGACGTACCGTGGCGGCGAATGAAAACGTCGGATGGCGCGAACACAACGGTGGAGCCAGAAAATTCAGTGCGATAGACAGGGACAATGACGGCACTGAGAGGAGGAACGTCAGTGTCGGTGGCAACACGAAGCTTGCCAATGTGAGGTCGTTCGGTGTCAGTGGACGGGGCATCGGAAAACACCGAAAGTTCCACCTGAGCGCGAGTGCAGTCAATGACGGCGTGGTGGCGCGACAAGAAATCCCATCCGAGTATCACGTCGTGAGAACACGTGGCCAACACGAGAAACTCTGTGATACAATACGTCTTGAATGATGACTCTGGCCGTACATGCTCCAACCGGTCGAACTTGTTGCGCACTCGCTGTACTCAGCGAAAACTCGGAAGGCGGCGTCGTTACTTTTCGTATAGAGCGGCAAAGTTTTCGGCTCATCACAGATATGGCAGCACCGGTGTCAACAAGCGCGAGAGTTCGTAAACCTTCGACAAACACTTCTATAACATTGGCGGGGGACAGGCGAGGACTTGTACAATGTGATGACGATGCAGCTCGTGCCTCCGGAGCTGCGGCAGTCAGTTTTCCGTCTCCAGGGGGTTCGGTCGGCGACGCAGGGGTGACAGAGAACGGCGCCGTGGTGAGGGTGAGCGACGGGGAGCGAATGATCGGTACTCGTGAGCAGGTTGGCTGTCTCGGTCGGCTGGTAGCGGGTCACGTTCAGCTGGTAGTCGGTCACGTTGAGGGGGCAGTTCTCGTTGCGCGTCGTACGGGGCCCGGAAAGAGTAGTTGGAATATCTCGGTACAGGCGGGGTCGCTGCGAAGCGCCGGCGACAGAAGCGCGCGACATGGCCTAAGTGTGCGCCAGGGGTTTCCGTTATAGCACTGCTGTGTACCAGGAAATGACGTCGTTGGCGCTCGCACAGGTTGGGCAGTCGACACAGGTAGAGGTCGCGGTGGAGTAGCAGCAACGGCCGCATAACTCAGTGGCGCGGCGACAGGTGTTGGCTGAGAGGCGCACGGCAGTGCCTCGGAGACCTGCTCCTGTATAACCTGTCGGATGGCGGGCGCGACACGCTCAGTAGCGTGTTCAGTTGTGGGTAAGTACGACAAGCACGACAGTTGTCGAGCCACTTCCTCGCGCACATATCGTTTGATTTCCGACAGCAGAGTGTTGTGCTCACCACCGATGGTCAACGCCGCGAGAGTGTTGTCGCCAAGACCCGTTGTTTCCGCAGTTCGTCGAAACTCTGGCAGAGAGTGGCGACTTCAGACACGGTCCGCGGGTCCTTGGCCAGCAACATCTGAAAGGCGTCGTCGTCTATCCCCTTCAAGATGTGTTTGATCTTGTCTCCTTCACTCATCGAAGGGTTAAGGCGCTTACACAAGTCCAGCACGTCTTCGATGTAACTTGTGAAGCCCTCTCCCTGCAGCTGTGCACGGCCTCGAAGGCGCTGTTCAGCACGGAGCTTCCGTACCTCGGGGCGACCGAACACATCGGCAATGCGTTGCTTGAAGGCACTCCAAGTGGCGAATTCCGACTGGTGGTTGTGAAACCAGAGGCTTGCGACCTCTTTCAAGTAGAAGGACACATATTGAAGTTTCGACGGATCGTCCCACTTGTTGCTCGCGCCCACCTTTTCGAATGTCGACAGCCAATCTTCAACGTCTTGTTCATTGGTGCCGTCAAAGAAAGGTGGATCGCGCAGGCGTAGCGCAGTGGGCACGATGACCATCGGAGGTTGGGCCGTGCCTTGCTGGGTGGTTTCGTCGGTCATTTCTCGGGGAGCGGGCAGTCTCCTGTTTCGGAGTTCCAGGTTGAGTACCCAGCACCTCCACCACTCTGGAACGAGGTTTATTGGCGACAAGTAGCACTTGAGAAGCAGGCTCACGGACGCTGAAGGCGGGCGGCTAAAACCAACACAAGAATCACAGTCCAAACGCCAACAGCTCGCGCTCGGCTCTTTCAGCTAATGTCGTGGCCCACTGCCGCATATGATCTTCTTCTTCCTTACACAAATAACATCTCCTATACTTTCCTTGGCATTATTGTCTGTTAGTATTCACTAATATTGTGTCTAACAAGGAAAAACGAGCCCTTAAAAGCCATCTTCTTTCCTTCATTCATAGCAAGGGTCTCGCTCTGGCAGACTTGATGCCTTCAGGTAGTATGCGAGGGATTAGTGGTCAGCTGCCAGCTCGTAAAAGGTTACGTGCTACGTGAGGCCAAAAGGCAGAAAGAGAGTGTTCCACACTCGCCGCCATGGCTGCGATCGGCGCTGACTAACACTCCTAAGTTTAATACACATATATATCCTATAAATTGGATGGGGGGATGACCGCCGCCGTAGCTAAGTGGTAGAGCATATCGGACACGTTATTCGAAGGTCGCAGGTTCTGTCCCTGCCGGCGGCAAGTTATCTTTTCGTTCACTTTACTTTCTTCACATTTATATCTCAATTATTACAAATAACATCTCCTATACTTTCCTTGGCATTATTGTCTGTTAGTTTTCATTATTATTGTGTCTAACAAAGAAAAACGAGCCCTTAAAAGCCATCTTCTTTCCTTCATTTACAGCGTGCTAGTCCTTCCAGTTCATTGTAATAGAAGTGCTGAACGTTTGCTGAACTTCGTCTTGTGACAAAGCGGCTGCAGGCCACATGGAGGCAAACGAAGCCGAAAGAATGAAACTTAGACAACACCATGCCTACCCTTCATTCCCATGCTGGCTGAAACGCCATGTGTAGCAACTTCCATAGACACTAGCGCCAGATTTCCCTGTAGCGTTTATTAGGAAACTCTATGACATGTAGAAAGAGTTAAGAGACGTCCCTGAAATATTAAGACTGTTTGTGAAAATAGTTGATGATTTAGAGTAATATATATACCCTACTATGGGAGAGCAGTGTGCCGTCCTGAAAACTTGTGTTTAGAAAAACACGTAAACGCATTAGAGTACTCTGTACTATAAAAAATTGGCCGCGTATCTGCGTGCTTCGCTGCAAATGTCGTCTAAAGACGATAGAAGAGGCGCTGCGTGAGATATGGACGCCATCTGGCAATACGTCGGGAAACATGAGTGCTGTGTTGCGGGCTGGTAGTCCCGGCGCAACAGCAGGCGAAGACCGGCGGTGACCAACGCGACCGGCGGGGACGCCAGCCAGCCCGAACACGCGGTTTGGCGCGATGCGCTGAAGCAGAAGAAACGTCCGCACTCAACGAGTACTGTCCACACACACTCTTTTATTTACACGTCACCTGCGTAAAACAGGAATGCCAGAGCAGCGCCCCATGGCATTCGTACAGACAGTGCAATACAGAAACGAAACCGAAACACAACAATGAGCTCGTGCAGAGGGCACGGAGGAAGCCAAGTTTCAGCGCAGTCGCATTTTCAGCGCAGCTTAAGAAACTGGGGTCTTTAGAATTACGTATGTATGCATTTTCTATTAAAGGAACACACCGCCTAATACTTACCTAGTGATGTTGCGCCTCAGATACGCGTGATATTTACTTTTTGATCGACAACGTTCACAAGTATGAACAGCCGTACCAGTTCAGGATGGCTGGCCCTTGGGCAAGTGGTTCAACTTTGGCCGAGTGGCTGAATCGAGTGACGTGCCGACAAACCTGGACGTGTATTTTCTTGACGGTCGGCATGTAATACTCACCGGAGATTTTAACTGTGTCTTAGATACGCGAGCTGATGTCCAGGGCCCGGGATGGGGTCGACCTGACTGGAACGCGCGAGAGCTGTGTCGCCTTGTCCAGCACTTCTCTTTGATAGATACGTACAGACTAGTAAACGGATCCCAATATGCCTGGACTTGGCGGCGTGGCTCATCGTCAAGTAGGTTGGATCGCTTCTACGTGTCAAGTGCGCTAGCTTCTTACGTGACGCGATCCGATGTGATACCATTACCGTCATCCCCTGTTTATGTCTCCGATCATCGACCAGTAGCGCTCGAGGCTTCCTTTCCTTTTACTTCGTCAGTGAGACCATGGCGCCTTGACATTCGCGTTTTGCATGACACGCGTTCGCGCTCCAGTTTATCTAGAGTCTTGCGCTCCTCCCTTTTTGGATCCGGTCCGGACTCGTGGGACGCGCTCAAGGTACAGTGGCGTCTACACTGCTCAGTTGAAGGGCGTGCTTTGAGACGGCGTATGTCGGAGGAACTAGCAGACACTGCCACAAAGCTACGCATTGCTCTTCGGGTCGACCGACTTACTCCTTTGATGCGCGCATGGCAGCGAGAGCTAAGGGGCCGTTTCCAACGCCTTATTGCAGCATCGTCGTTGTCAGCGGCTGCCTGGCGTTGCAGACGTTATCCATGTGCTCACCCCGAAGTACTGCGCTTTGCGAGAAGCTCGCTCCTCAGACAGTCAAATCCGCTGATTGCCCAAGCCGTCAGAGCCGTTCCCGTTGCGTTGCCACCTGCGCGTGATCGATCACATTTCTTAACTCATTTCGAGAACATGGCTCGAACGGCTATGTCAACGCATCATGGTACCACTGAGACATTCACAATGCTTAGTGGTCTGCCTCAGGTTCCACCAGATGTAGCTGCACAACTTTGTGCAAGTCCATCAGCTGATGAGGTCAAAGAAGCATTGTCTTCTATGAAGCGTGGTTCGGCTCCTGGCCCGGACGGGTTGCCCATTGAGTTTTATTTAACCTTTTGGGATGACATTGGTTCCACTTTCACCTCTGTTATTTGCCGTTGCTTTGAGCACTTTGATTTCCCAGATAGCTTTCACGATGGCCGCATTGTGTTGATACCTAAACATGACCCATCTTCAGTTCGCCCGGAGGATTGGAGACCAATTACGCTTCTCAACGTTGATTACAAAACTTTTGCAGCAGTTGTCACTCGGCGCTTGAGAAGCCTGATGCCTTCCTTAATAGGACATCATCAGACGTGCTCGATCCCTGGACGAGAAATTCATAGTCTCTCCTTTGTTACGCGTGACATCATCGCGTATACGGTAGCGAGATCAGCACGTGGGCTCTTGGTTTCACTTGATCAAGAAAAGGCATTCGATCGCCTTGAACATAGCTACATATTTAGCGTTATGGAGGCGTTTGGCTTCTCGCAAAACTTTGTTGAGCTTCTCAGAAACGCATACAGAAACATACACAGCACGTTGTTTCTTGATGGTTATGAAAGTGCGCCATTTCCTGTTACCCGCGGAGTTCGCCAAGGGTGTCCTCTATCTCCAGTACTTTTGTGCTTAGTCTCGAACCGTTCCTGCGCTCACTACTTAACGATCCATACATTCGAGGCCTCCCACTACCTGGAAGTGATACTGTGAAGGTGACAGCTTTCGCCGATGACATCACATTGTATCTAAAGAACGAGGACAGCCTATCCCGTAGCCTACGGCTTTTCGATGAATATGGGAATATCTCCGGTGCTGCGTTAAATTTTTCAAAATGTCGATATTTGTTTATTGGTTCCCCAGACATCTGCCTAAGTCCCTTCTTCCGCCTTCAAAAAAGCGGCTGTCTACGTATTTTGGGGCTTGATTATACCTACCACGGCATATCATCCTTCGTGTGGGTTTCAGTACTCGAAGATGTAAAACGACGCGTCCGGGAAGCGCAAGAGTACGATTTACCGCTGTTGGAAAGACGGTACTTAGCACAGACAGTATTTTGCGGCCGTGCATGGTACATTTCTCATGTTGTGCAGCCCAACGTTACTAGAACAAACTCAGTTTCAAAGCTCCGTATCTCCGCCAGCGGAAGAGGGTGGTCCGAACGGCGGTCGCGAGAACTAGCGGCGCTGCAGTTCCGTCTTGCGCCACTATCGGCGCGTCGTCTGCTGCCACGGCATAACGCTGCGGTGCGCCGCGCGGTTGCTCGCGGCAACTTTCTTATTGTACTAGTTAGGTGGATATGCATAAGGTCGTCTGTATGCATTGGCCCGCGTGCGTTGCTCATTTGTTGGCTAAGAATCAATGTTCGGTCTATATTGCCACGCCCACTTCTTGTTTTATTTTGATGTATTCGGGTTTGACCAGCAAGGACGGTTATCAACGCTCGACGCTGTCCGCGAAGCAGTGTTCGAGAAGCTTCGCGATTGTAGTAGATCTATGGGGTACATTTTAGCGCAAACTGTGAAAGAAAGCACGGGAAAAGAGTAGAGGAAAGCAAGTAGTGGGCCAAACTGGGCGATGTGTCAACGACCGAGCACGGGAGCATGAATTATCATTAAAGAATAAAGGAAACGCGCACTTGCCCGCGCATTGCGCAGCCTGCAATTGTGAGCCTCTGCTTCGTGAGATCCAGGTAATAGGCAGGAGCAGTGACACATTAGCGCGAGAGTTATTGGAGGCGTTCCATATTAAGAAGAGAGGCACGAGTTGCATCAGTGATACGTCTGTTTGTCTGTTCCAAAACGAGATGCAATTATTTGACATGAAAGTGTGATTTTTTCCCTTACTGGCGCGCGCATGCGCACATGGTTATTTGTTGTTGGCCTCACCTTTCGAATAAACAGTTGAAGTTTAGCGCTCGACCTTTCTGCTTTCCTCTACTCTTTTCCCGTGCTTTCTTTCACAGTTTGCGCTAAAATGTACCCCATAGATTTCAACCAACTCGCCCAGCAACAAGTCTTACTGTAGTAGATCGTTTTGTTAAGATTGCGCGCCGCACACGAATGTTCTAGCTTTGTCTAGAGATAACGCCGCCACCAGCGATATCGCTGGAAAGTTCGATAGCGCCTGTATAAAAGCCGACGCGCTTGACCGCTTGTCAGTTGATCGACGGTCGACGCTCTGTTCGCCGCTATCAGTGTATTGCTGTAGTTTGACTTTCAGTTTCCCGGCCACAAGTGCGGCCAAATCTGTCTACATTGTAGAGCGCAATGTAGAGCTGTCTACATTGCGCTTAACTTCCAAGCATATGAGTTTCTAAGCGAATGAGGGTTTTCAGCGTAATTTTTATAACTACCACCACAATTTTAGCCGCTGCCGTCTTATCTAGACCAAGATCAACCCAACACGTTTGTGAAAGCCTTTATAGTGTACAAAGAAGCGTACTTACTCGAGATACAAAAACGTTCTAGAAAAACAGTACTCATGTTTCTACAATTTATTGAAAAAAACTTTCTCGAAAAACATCACCAATGCTTTGCAACGTTTACAAGACACGTTTTCGCGACGGTTAAAGGGATACTGACCCAAAATCGGAAAATTTTGTGAGAACTCGGTAAATGAAATCTCAGTGTGCGATTACATCGAATAGATGTCGTCTCTGAGCAATTTTTTCAGCGGATAGTTGTATTTTCGGTGTCTCATCTTTCTAAGTCGCATCCTTCTATGGTGCCTTAAACAATGGGAACAGATCGGCCGTGATGTGAGCACCGAGCAGTTATTCGCGCGTACTCTGTCGCTAGAAGAGTCGTCAGTATTCAACTTCAGTTTTTCAACTTCACCGAGCAGATGTTCCATGCCCGCAGCACTTCTTACACTGTACGACAGCCGTTTGCGTTTCGTGCTGTAGCCGTTCACTACGCAGTTAAACTGCTCGTCAACCAGAACTATGTTTTGCACAAGTAAGACTCCGTTCCCGAAGCAAAGTGTGGGATTGGGCTAGTTGGTGTTCCATTATTAAACTGCTCAGCGCAAAAAAATTTGACACGGTACACATAGAAAAGACGAGGACCAGCGCTGGTCCTCGTCTTTTCTATGCGTACCGTGTCAAATGTTTGCGCTGAGCAGCCCGTTCCCGAGCCGGCGAGTGTAAAATATTCCGTACATCTTCTTCGATACCTCGTCGTAAAATCTCTCGAAAATCCACTGCTTTGAAGGCATAGCGACAGCTGACAACTGATCGAATGTCAGTGTGATGCAACTCTCAGTCTCGGTAGCGTATATAGGTAATCGCCTGCCTTTCGTTTTGCTGTCCTATTTCTGGCGGCTCCACTGGGCTTTCGCGAGACCGGGACGCCGTGCGTTTTGGGGGGGGGATTTGCGCCTAAACCCCGAACATTTTGGCTTTGAAATGTGGGGTGGAAGTGCTGGGAACAAGCGTGGCGCGGCACCGGGCGCGAGTTCCCACTTTCCACGTGGGATCAAAACTTCTTGTCCCGCAACGACACGACGATAGTGCTTTACAATGTCGTCACTCTCAAAATGAACGTCACAGACCTTGCATTTCGCAGTAAGCTTTCTATCTTTGCGATGCAAAGCTTGAATGGCGTAGGGTCTTTTGGAAGTCCGAAGAAGTGTCATGAAGCGGAGTCGTCGTTGCGGTAGCCGCTCTTGCAGCCCGGCGCAAAGCAAGTCGGCATACCGCACTGTGAATCTGTTCGCCCTCGTTACGCTTCGTACATCATGCACGTGTCTTCGTACAAGACGCTAAGCCTGATCAAGAACAGTCGCAAAAATGACGAGCTAACAAAGCGCAGACGACGCTGTAACCCACGTGCGCTCGTACATCGGCGGCGCGCAGATCACAACAAGCGCCAGCCGCGGGAGCTAGACGTGACTGCAGCGCCACTAGTTCTCACGACCGCCACGCGGACTGCCTCTCCGGCGGAGCTTTTAAACTGAGTTTGTTCTAGTAACGTTGGTGCAGCCCCCCTTGCGAATAACTAGGTCGTTGCAATCCCTTCTTGGCTCGTTTTTCTGGTCAGGTGGAACAGAGCTGGTTTGCCGCGCTGCGCTTGGGCAACCACGCAACAGAGGTGGATTCGCGTTCCCGTCTGTGTCTGTTCGCTGCCGGCTGCTTGCTCTGCGATTCTTGCTTCGGTTGCTAAACGGTGACCAGTGTCCAGCGCGTGATCTTGCCTGCTATTTCTTAGGCACAAAGTTACGCTATTTGTTACCGGGAGCAAGGCTTAACTCCGCGCCGCAAGCACTTAACGTGCCGGCATTTTACTCCACGGCAGTAGCATTTTATCGGCATGCACAGAAGGTTTGCCCTGATGTGGACATTCTAGAAAACCGGGTTGTAGATACAACGGCAGCCCTGCTGCTCCCTCTGGTTCCTCCAGCCCGTCTAGCACGTTCGAGTCGTGTCTCGTGGAGCGTGATAACGGCATCCTTTCTACCTGGTCATCTCCGTGACTTCATGTGGCGTCTGGGATGGAGAGTACTCCCAACACGAGACAGGCTGGAGAGGTGGGGCATGGTCCCATCTTCCATTTGTCCTAACTGTCCACTACAAGAGTCCAACCAGCATGTGCTGCAGCAGTGTGTAATTGCAAGGGTATTTTGGCGAGCCGTTAACACTGGTTTCCGTGGCCTAGGAGTTAATCGTTTCGTCACATCTGGCCGCTGCTCGCGTAGTCGCTTTGCACGCCTTCTAATTGCTGCGGGGGCTTTTTGTTTGTGGCGTAACAGGTGTGAGGCTGTTGCAGCAGGTCACCGTCGCCGAACTCTGTTTCCGATTCTGGAACGGTTGTACTCCGAACTTATGTCCTTTTTGTCGGAGGAATTGTTCTTCCTTGGGGAAGAGGAATTCCTACGGCAATGGTCATGCCGTTTCCTGTCGGTGGTTGATGGGCGTGTGCGGCTGGATTTCCATCTAGCCTGGTTTTTGTAGCCAGGTCATCAGACAGAGCTTGATGAATGTATATAATATGTATGTATTTATTATTTCTGTGTGTGCATGTTCCCGTATTCGAGTGGGTTCTTGTATATATACATTTTATGCTACCATTATTCAATCTGTACATTGCCAACACCATAACATCTGCTGTAGATATGTGCTTGCATGTTCATGAAGTCATGTATATCATGTGAAAATAAGATTGTTGTGAGTGTATGTTAGCCCACAGTAGCATGTGTTGAAGACGTCCTGTGGACTTGCACTTCTGTGTAAAAATGTTTCATGTATATAGTGCGCAGACACTTGTATATGTTACTGTCTTTGATTACGACACTGTACTGAACTGTTAGTAGCGTTCTGTGATGAAATAAACTTTTTCTAAACAGACCAAAATTTCTCCGTTTAAGTATCCCAAGAAAGACTATCGTTTTTAATACGGGAGAGCTGTGTGCAGCTGTCCCTCGAATGGCATCGATTCTGTGTTTAGAAAATAATAGTCGACGATTGTACTATGTACTCTACTATGTTCTAAAGGGAATGATGAAAAAAGAGGATAAACGGCACACACTACATCATAAGAATGTACTGCATTCAAGTATTCTCCTTAAGAAACACATGCTACGTCGCCGGTCTGTAAGCGCGCAAGCGAATGAACCTCTTCCTGCGGCTATGGCATGTTGTCGTGTCGTGATGTCTCCCTAGGGCAATTTGCAATTACCGTTAAACCTTATATCACACGCTAACCTTAACTAATCGCGAAATGATAAATGCATCTACATCGTGGCTACAACATGAGCAGCGCTTAGCGCAATAATGCCCCGACGCTCGTCCAGAACTTGCAGGGTCCCTTATGCCTTGGCCTAAGTTGAATTTTAAAGACAATAGTCTTCCTTGGGGAACCTAAACGCCTAAATTTTGGTCTGTCTTTCTGTCTGTCTGTCTTTCTGTTTGTCGGCACGTCCCTCGATTCAGCCACCCGGCCAAAGTTGAACCACTTGCTTACCGCCCACCCATCTTGAACTGGTATGGCTGTTCATACTAGTGAACGTTGTCGATCAAAAAGTAAATATTACGCATATCTGAGGCGTAACATCATTAGGTAAGTATTAGGTGGTGTGTTCGTTTAATAGAAAATACATAGATACGCAATTTTAAAGACCTTGATGGTATGCGTTTAACGTTGAGACAGTAACGCTGAAGCGATCAGCGGTCCAAGCCGAGCAAGCGCGAGCGCCAACAACAACCGTCTTCGTCTTCTTCTTTCGCAGGCGTTCTTGTCTGCGCCCTACCCTGTTACAAATCACTCCCCCGCGGAAAAGGAGCCATCCTGGCGACCTAAGGAACAGGTACAACTGGTGGGTCATAATGCGGCTTCAGTCGATCGACGTGAACAGTCTCGCGGCCGCGACGACGGCGGTCCGTAGATGATTGAACAGGCTCAATCATATAGTTAATTGGGGATGCTTGACTTAGGACGCGGTAGGGGCCTTCGTACTTAGGCAGTAGCTTTGTGGAAAGGCCAGGAGCGAAGGAGGGAACGCGAAGCCGCACCAACGTTCCAGGCGAATACGACTGAGGAGGCAGGTTTTCGTCGTGACGGTCCTTCTGGCCCTACTCGCCCTACAATGTTACAACCCTAGTTTCTTAAGGTGCGCTGAAAATGCGACTGCGCTGAAACTTGTCTTCCTCCGTGCCCTCTGCACAAGCTCATTTTGTGTTTCGGTTTCGGTTCAGTATTGCATTGTACGAATGACAGGGGGCGCCGCTCTGGCATTCCTGTTTTACCCAGGCGACGTGTAAGTAAGAGAGTTTGTGGAGAGTACTCGTTGAGTGCGGACGTTTCTTCTCCTTCGGCGCATCGCGCCAAACAGCCTGTTTGGGCTGGCCGGCGTCCCCACCGGTCGCGTTGGTCACCGCCGGTCTTCGCCTGCCGCTGCGCCGGGACTACCAGCCCGCAACACAGCACTCATGTTTCCCGACGTATTGCCAGATGGCATCCATATCTCACGCAGCGCCTCTTCTATCGTCTTTAGACGACATTTGCAGCGAAGCACGCAGATACACGGCCAATTTTTGTTCTTGTTCACCTTCCACTTTGTCTCACACCCACTGCGGGGGATTGGCCAAGAATTGAGTGGTTTTATAAATGTTATAAAACTTTAGAAGGGAGGTTAGAGAATAGAAACATTATAAACTTGAAATGAAATTTTGACGCTTGATCAAATACGAAAAAAATAAATAAATAACAATAATAAAATAAAATAAATTAATGCCCGAATTTTTAAAATATATGCATGTGTTGACACAGAAGAATAATAATATAGATTATCTAGTTAACCGATTGGTTTCATTGAGGTAATCCCTCACAGCCACGCAAACCTTCGCATTGGACAACCCAGAAATAGAGGCTCCAAAAGACAAAATTACAGGCACAGATAAATTCATTCCAATAGCACGTAAAGGTCTTTCCTAAAGGGTTTTTCGTGCTGTAGTATATCGCCTGCAGGTCAGAAAGAAATGATCACTTGTTTCCAGCTCACCACAGAATGCGCACAGTGGAGAAGGTGCCTGAGCAGACCTGTGTTGGTAGAAATTTAGCCTCGGTACACGGCATCGTAGCCTCGTAATTGACACTTCCAGTGAACGGGTTTGACAAAATGACCTTCGCCAAGGATATAATAAGTGCCGATATTCTGTGGAACTGGTGAGTGCTGTGTCTGCAAAGACTTCCATAATGCTACGCCTGCGAAATCGCGCAGCCGTCACATAAGCGGATGTTGGAAAAGAAGGTAAAATCGGTCCATTAATCGACGACTTCGCTAAAGAATCGGCAATTTCATTTAGGAGCAACCCTTTATGTCCAGGAACCCAAACTAAGCGAACTTTTCTCAAATGCACGGGTACCAGTGCACGAAACGCCTTTATTCGCGGGGATTCGCGGCCACGAGTGACAGATGCTTGACTTGTGCCTTCTCCTGTTATAGATCATCGGATCCTGCCCCGTGCAGGCTGCTCGTTGCCGCCAGGAATCAGCCGATCAACGAAACCTGCGCACAACCGCCATCTCATACAGCCCGCTCTGAGCACCGGAAGAGACTGTGACGCATCCCGTGACGTCACATAGCTGCAGCGCCACCACAAGCCTTATTAACGCCGAACAAACGGTTTCCATCTGGGATTCGCGGCCACGAGTGACAGATGCTTGACTTGTGCCTTCTCCTGTTATAGGTAGGCTGTTTATCTGGTTAGCCTTTTTGCTAATAACTTCTGTGGCTGTGAATCCCCGCAATTTGTGTAACGATGGGTGTTGACCTGTGCACTTACCGCGCTCGAATCGGCACGTTTTCTGCTTTTAGCTCACCTAAAAGCTTCCGCCATGTTCAGTCTCGCATGAAACTAACCGCAATCATCGCGCTATGCCCCAGGCCGTCTCTGCTTCTGGCATTAACGTGTCTTACCTTGCTTTCACTTTGCGCGGGGGACGTGGAAGCTAATCCAGGCGCCAGGAATGAGGAAGTGGTCATCCTCATAAAAGAATGTCACGACGAGACAACAAAACGCTTGAACGATATCAAACAGCACTTGACTGCCTTGAAGACTCGTGTCACGACCATTGAAAAAACTTTTAACAGCGTGGCGAAGTTCAAAAACAACTTTGACGCTGTCGCTGAATCTGTGAATGAAGTCAAGTCGAATAAGCAAGGCAAGTGGACAGCTAGTTGAAGTAGTTGACGATATGAACACACAG
>NC_051178.1:169154579-169192126 GCF_013339695.2 Rhipicephalus sanguineus | reverse complement strand
ATGCCAGATTGAATAAGAATGGCGAAAGTACTGACCTTGCGGTGTTCCCTTATCGCCCAGGTCAAAGCTTTGCGAGACGTGCTCGCCTATCCGCAGAGTGGCCGTTCGATCCTCCAGAAAAGCGTTGACGTATTGATAGAGAAGCGTGTTCGAAGATAAGGTTCAGATATGGCTGTCAGAATGGCTTGATTTCGTATGTTGTCAAAAGCTTACTGCACGTCGAGTCCCAGCAGCGCCTTGGTGTCTCGTGTGGAGCGATCCAGCAGACTTTTCTTTATTCTTAGCACGGCATCTTGCGTTGATAGACCCGGCCTATAGGCGATCATAGTGTAGGGTTAATGCTGCTTTTCTTCTACGTGTTCCGACAGTCTGTTCAGAATGACATGTTCGGCTAGCTTTCCTCTGCAGGACGTTAGTGAGATCGGCCTCAGGCTTCATAGCCCAGTGGCTTGGCGGGTTTTGGGATGAGGACTGTGTTTGCATGCTTCCGTTCTCCAAGTAGACGGCCGGCTTTTCAGGTTTCGGCTGGCTTTCCAGGTGACCGAATTGACGTCTAAATTTCGGAGAGCCCGATTTGTGGTGTTTCTTTGTGAGATAGTGGGTTCTCCAAGAAAACTTAGTTTGTTCCATCCATTTATTTATTCACTCCCCCTTCCGTCACATCTTCTCTGCGTGGTCAAACAGGTGTGTTTTAGTGAACTTGATCGATCGCCGGCGCCGCCGCCACAGGGTCTGCAAAAAGAGCTTCTGTGTAAAATAATCAAGAAAGCACAGTATTCCTGCTGCGAAAATAATGAAACAGTGCTCGCTGTCGTTACACTATCACACTGATGCGTCCCTCTAAGGATTCTTTTTGAACGAAGCGTTTATAAATCGGTGATTTTTGTGGCGCCGGCAAGCGTACCGAGATGCGGCCTTCGAAGGTGCGCCAGACACGCGTGTATTTGTACGCACAATTTAATAACTGATGCTTCCTCGATCCTGGGCTGGTCGGTGATCAGCCTTTTCTAACATGGCAATCGAAGTCATGAGTCATTTCACATTGCTACATTTCATTGTTGCCTTTCACTGTTGCATTTCATTGCTTCACGCATGATCGTCATGTGTTGCCAGTAGCGAATGAAGTGCAGCGCTGCTAAGCACGTGGGTAAAGGTCCAATTCCTGCCATGGAGGGAGGAAAACTCTCGTAAGAAAGAAAGCGTTCGTTCAGCGATGGCTGCAAAAACTTGATGCGGTGTCTGCCCGAGGGAGTGGATCATTATCTTCATCATCATTATTTCGAGCATGATTATCTTCATTATTTATCGTCATCGTGATTTCGAGCATCAGCATCACTTCGGTTCAATCGTTTCTTTCTTCAATCGTTTAATCACTCCCCGGCCCCTCTGGTCAGATGACCTGCGTGACTCCTCCTCCTACTACTTCCATGACGACGACGACGACGGCGGAGGATAGACTGACGCAGCTTTGCTGTAAAACAAAAGTTGTTCATCAGGCGCGCACACGTCAAGCTTCACTTGCCCTCACGTTCCCAATAGGTCAAGGGCTACTGACTTTTTTTCTGAAGGAGAATTTTTGTCAATATTCGCAATACCGAAAGTAAGTGCTCGAACGGATCGGCTTGGATGAGAAACAACAATGTCACTCGGACACTCGTACCGCAAAAAAAAAAAAAAAAGCGAGGGTTGTAGAGTGCTTGCGCTTGTTCAAGCCGCGAAGTGGATGCTGTAGCCCGCCATATGTGAGCGTACCGAGGAGCTGCTGCATTCCGCGGAGTCTTTCAACGACAAGGAAGGGCGTCAACCTCGGCTACCGTAAATTTTTGTCATGGCAGTGAGCAACGTTAAATGTCCAAATGATAAAATATCAGATCGGGTTTCTTTTTCGAAGAAAACAATGCATCCAGATAATCATTGGTGATACGATTGCCCATAATATTTGACCACTCTTCGAGCTCCTTAGAGAAGTCATGAACCCCTTTTAAATAATCGTCGAATGACCTTAGTATCGGAGTTTATTGCCTCAAGAATCGATTGTTGCCAAAATTTTAACACAAAAGTGTTTTATGCCGGGGTCCATCAAATCTTTCATGACGCGTTTTCGTCACGGAAATACGTCAGCGAAATGAACGTTAACAGATGGCAAAGAAACTACAAAGTTCCGTTGACAGGAGTCGAACCCATGACCTCTCGGTCCGCGACGACGGCTGGCGGGCGCTTAGCCCCCTGAGCTACCGCCAAACACATTGCGGAGGATACATGAACGCGCTTTTTAGCTTTCACGCTTTCTTTTCACACAGCTCTTGAATAGGAGGATGTTATGAGCGTCCCATTTATAATGGGGCGGTGACTTGTGTGCCGCCAGGCTAAAAAAATAAAATAAATAAAATGGCCGTTGCTGCGACCGTCCGATTCGGCTTCATCAACGCGTTAACACCGCGAGGAGGCGGCTTTAGCCCAATCCTCGCTCAAGGCGAGGAATTTGATCCATATCAAATTATAGCTCTCCGACGCTTGCCTGGCTGTCGCACCGCGTTCCCTGTTCGCCACGGGAGAATCAACGGCAAGGCTAGAGGGAAGACACGACGCGCGTAGCGTTTTTGTTCGCGTTTCACGAATCTTTGGAGGAGTGCATATTGAGTAACAGTGAATATTATGCTTGTTGCCATCTTTGTGCGGGATTCACTATATGCGGTGTCCGCGTGCGTGTTAAGAGCTTCAGCTACCGCAAGGGTTAAATCGTGATCATGGGCGTTAGTCGTCGGTATAGAGATGTACCACTAGGCGTAAACGTGGGTGCGTCCACATGAAGCGGTTCTATATCTGCCAAACAGCAGCAGACATTTTACAAGCTCTCATATACCAATGCACTATAAACAGCCAAATACTTCTGTGACGACACATTTCACTTTCGTGTTATATCGACTCCTATAACGGAGGGATCAGCCATCTTTTTCGAATCCTTTACGAACGATTGGAGTTACAGGCGTTTGTCGCGTGCTTTCTCTCTTCTATCGTCCTTAATAGCATGTTAAAGAATGTCACGTGTACCCGCATACAACATCGGGAGGTGTATTACACTCTGTTTCATACATAAGGTGTAACGCTATGGAAGCTATGCAAGAACTTGAGTCAGCAAAATGTGTGAGTACGCGCGTATCACGCTTGGCTTTCGACGTTGAAAATGCTCGTGCGAGCCGATCATGAGCCTCCGCGTGAGGCGTCGCGACGGGTGAAAGTGAAACACCTAAAAGCGAGAAAAAAGAGACGCTAAGTGATCCGGAAGAAATTATTGACAACCATATAACGGGGTTTGTTTGCGTCTGAGGCACAAAGTATCTGCACTTGCTACTCAGCTTAATGACGAAAAGAAATCGTTTTACAGGTGATAATAACATTGTGGTATTTGTTGGTGCGAACGAATCTTCTGCAAGAATCTCGCTAGCCTCCATAGCATTACACGTGATGCATCAAATGGAGTATAGTGTAGAATTACTGAACCCGAGTGAAGAGTTTAAAGCACATCAACATCAGGCTATTGGAACACAAGCGTTCGTTACAAGGGAATCCACACTCACATGTGTCCCAACATGTTGCGCTGTGCCATTGCGCACCTATGTTTCATGAAGATGAGGTGCTGTCAGCACATCGCGACCACATCACAAGAGAAATAAATGAGGCTTTCAATATCAGGAAAAGGGGTGAGCAATGCATTAGCCTACCTTCTATTGCTCTACATGATAGCGAGTTTATTTTCCTAGATAGTACAGTATCTTAAAATTACATGTTTTGGAGAGTACACGTGGTCTGTTCCCGGTTTTTTTCCATTTCAAGATGTAATGCTGGCTTGCTGTTTCTTTTGCGGTTTTTGTTTGCTCAAATGAGGTCACATGGGTATGAGGGGCGTGTAGTCTTTTTCTTCCTTTTCTTCTTTCATATGTTTGTAATAAACATTCAGTTGCGAGTCAGCGCTGTGGTTTGCGGTTCTTTTCTATTCGTCCACGTCGTCGCTGCGCTGTTTGAAGAATGTCAAGTACGGTCACCAACTAGCCCCGCGTTCAATCCTTCTAAAATGACTAAGCACAATATACATAAAACGCTTTAACAGAAATGTCCAAGTCCACAGTGTGTCGCTAACCCGCGCTACTAAGGACAAACATACACATTCTTATCACAATATTCACATAGTACATGACGATGTATGTACACAATATACATGACTTGGTGAACATGCTAGCAAATATGTGCAACAGATGTTATGGCGGATGTAATTAACGTAGCTTTTGGTAATGCCAGCTAACGTAGCGTGGTATACTACTCACCACTGTGAAAAAGCTCAACAACGCCTACAGTTACTTCTTGGGATAGGACGAAACAATTATCTTCATATTTTTGTTGCGCTATTTCGTCAGGCAGTTTGTAGACAGGCCTCCCATCAAAGCGTTCGCCTTTTATCGAAGTGCACCATCTCAGGAAGTAAAACGGAGCTCAAGCTAGAACACGGACCAACAAAGAGGACGGACCAGCGCTCCCCATCTCAACACACTAAGGCTCCTATTCACAAACCAACCTCATCTTAACGCTATAAGGCGGCCTTCTGTAAGGAAGGGAAAAGTGTAAGGATAAGAGAAGGTCACAGTGCGTTTCATAAACTCGCCTTTATTCGGTTTTAAGGCAGCCTTACTAGCCTTACGGAAGGCGGCCTTGTCGTCTTAAGGAACGAGCATGGGAACGAGGCTATGAACTTTTACTAGCTCATTGTTGGTTGATTAAGAAGAAAAAAAGCTGTATGCTCCTCAAAACAATAAGAAAAATGCAGGAACGCATATCCGTGCAAGTTTCGGTAAGAAAGCGCCTCGTCTGGACGCGCCGTTTGCTCCTCTTCTTTGTTAACTTTTTACCGTTGTCATAGGGTCATTCCATGCCAAATCGTCCAGCGTTTTATTGCGATAGCAATTATATGGACAGTCTCGGCTGGATTTTGCCGTCGCCGTCGCCGCCGTCATGCACCGTATATGTATAAGTATGTATATATATATATATATATATATAAAGGCCCCAAAGAAAAAACCCGCATTTCCCCGAAGGGGAGTATGAGGAAGTGCGAAGCACGGGGTGATGCTATAAGGCGGCGCGCGCGACTAAATTGCAGAGCCGAGCGAAGGAGACGGCAGCGAGAGAGCACGCGCCAGCCGACCCACGGAGGTCTGGCCGTTTTTTACGTGCAAAGCACTTTTACTGATGATGATGATCTGTCTTCCGAACTCGTTCCAAAGAACCCGCAACGCGTTCAACTTGTTGGCGGCGTTGCGCACGCCCGAGATGGGGCTCAGGTTGTTGTCGAACCACAGTCGATCGCACACCGCGCAGCTATATCCGAAGCTGCGGTCCCGGAAGTCTCGCTTGAAGCGCGCGTCCGGCCGATCGAATTCGAGGGCCCGCGCTCGCTCACGCATCGCGCGTCCCCGCGCCAGATCGGCTTCGGAGTGCTCGGCTCGCTTCGCGCGCTTTCGTTCGGCGTCTCGCCGCCGGCCTTCATCACCACAGGCAATGCGCGGGGCGCGCGCAGCCACGGAGCGGAGGGCGGAGCGCGCGCAGTCACGTGGGGCGTGACGTCGCTGCGCCGTTGCTACAGACGCTCCTCTCCGCTCCTCGCGCCGTTGCTATGGGACGGCGGATTCAGGGTCGCTTATAAAGTGCATTCGCACTTAAAATAACTCAGAAAAATGCTTCCGAAGCGCGGAATCGAACCAGGGACCTCTTGGTCCGCAGCGAGCGGCGCTATCCACTACGCCACGAAACGCAGATCCTCTACGTCGCTAACGGCGAGCGTTACATACACACCATTTAGCGCTGGACGGACTCAGAGACAGCAGGCGATAATAAGCGTTTCTTCATTACCAGCGAGGTGGCGCTAGGAGCCCGACGGGCGCATTTAAAAGTCGTCGGCGAGCTCGCTCGCTTCTTATATTTGCGCATGGGAGAAGCTTGCCCTTCCGCTGTCTGCTCGCGCGGTTTTCTCGTGGCGAGGGGTAGAGGAATGTTTCACGCTTTCACCGTGATGTCCGCGCTCATGTTACGGCGCGTGCGAATGTCACTCGAGCTCAGGGACGCCGCCAAATGAACAAACGGAAGATGAGCGCGAACTATCAAGTGTCACAGCTCGACACTTGAAGCACGCTAGTTTCCTTCGCTGCTTCGGCCGCCTTTGCAACAGAAGCGCTGTTCAAACTGTGAGTATCCATTGGCGAGCCTCACTTCGTATAGCATTAGTTCCTTGCTATCGCATTCATTGCTTCGCCCTTGCGGCGAAACTGTGACTTTTTTCCGACCATCACTAATATGACTGAAAAATTTCCACGTTTTTGTTGAAGTTCGAAACTCGTTCTGCTCGTTTATTTCTGTTGCGAAAAATTTTCCCTCCTATTTGTGAGAGTCTGTAGTTTTGCGCCGACTCAGCTAAAGGGCATCAAACAACAATTTTTTTCAAGGGACGTTTATGGAATGCACACAATAAAATGGTATTTATGGCAAGCTAATGAAGTGATCTGACTGTAAAAATAATGACTTATTTACGTATATCGATTTTTCGAGAACCTTTCGCACGAGCAAAATTGAATAAAGCTGAAAAAGTTTGATCATTTTTCCAGGAACAAGGCAAACTCAAAGGGTAGAAATGAATTATACAATGGTGGCCTTTTCGACATACTACAAAAAAAAAATAATTTAGTCACTGAAGGTACATCAGATCGCGTGAAAAAAAAATTGCGAATATCACTTTTTTGGAAAAGCTCTGTATTCAGCGTCAAAAAACTTGCCTTGGGGGTCGGACTAAACATATGCACGATAAACATATGCACAATACTTCATTTGAAAGCACTATGTATTAGCTGAACATAGGGAAAGTTACAAAAGGGTATTCTTTTTTTAACTTGAGAAATATGTTTTTGAACTTTTGTATCTCCACCAGCTTTTCGCCGATGTAACTCAAGCGGCTTGAAGCATTCGCAACGGCAATCTTCAGCCCATGCCCACTAACCTGAGATGCAGACGTCAAGCATGACGCTGTCTATAAAGCAACCCCATTTCCTTTTCCATTGCTTTATAGACAGCACCATGTTTGACGTCTGCATCCCAGGTCAGTGGGCATGGGCTGAAGATTGCCGTTGCGAATGCTTCATACCGCTTGTTACGTCAGCTAAAAGCTGGTGGGGATACAAAATATAAAAAAAGTATTTCTCAAGTTAAAAAAATAATACCTTTTTGTAACTTTCCCTATGTCCAGCTAATACATGGAGCTTTCAAATGAAGTACGTGCTTAGTTTCAGTCTGACCACCAAGGCAAGTTTTTTGACGCTGAATACAGAGCTTCTTTCAAAAAAAGTGAAATTCCTAATTTTTTTTTTCAGACAATCTGCTACGCCTTCAGCAACTAAGTTATTTTTCTTTTGTACTATGTCGAACAGGCCACCAGTATATAATTGATTTCTACCCTTTGAGTTCGCCTTGTTCCTGGAAAAAATATCAGACTTTGCAACTTGATTCAATTTTGCTCGTGCGAAAAGCTCTCGAAGAATCGATATACATAAATAATTCCTTATTTTTACAGTTACATCACTTCATTAGCTTGCCGGAAATACCATTATACCATTTTATCGAGCGCATCCCATAAACATCCTTTGAAAAAAATTGTTGTTTGATGCCCTTTAGCTCAGTAGGCGCAAAACTACAGAATCTCACAAATAGGCGGGAAAATTTTTCGCAACAGAAATAAACGAGCAGAACAAGTTTCGAACTTCGACAAAAACGTGGATATTTTTTCAGCCATATTTGTACTCGCAACCAAAGATTTTTCTTTAGTTAAGATGTTTGCTCTGATACACATGTACAGCACACACCTTGTGTGTATCTTTTACGTTTTTATTGCGTAGGCGGGCGAGCTCTGGACGTTTTCGCACTAGACAAATACGCCGGGATGCCGTCGAAAGTCCTCGGCACAGCGTCCGGCAAATGTTTCGGAACATTGCGCTGCGACCTAACAACACCACCTCCGACTTGCCATTGGTGCACGCGAACAATGTCGCTCTCATCGAAGTGCTTTTCACAGACACACACATGCGGGTAGTCAAATGTGAAACCACCGGTTTCTCGTCGTTGTATGGCACGCTTCCACATTTCCCGCCGTTCGCTGTCTCTAGGCAGCCAGAGCACCGACACCTTTTCGTCATTTCCCTTGTATCCTGATCGAATTCAGGGTACGCAGCAGGTACGCGGCATCCTTTGCGACCCTCAGGCACAACACACTAGGCACAATACAGGACATCAGGCGAAAAATGCGCGCTGACTCGCCAATATATTTTGCTCGGACAACGGCAGCCGCCTTCGCTGCTGTCTGCCCGGTGCCAACAGACTGGACGCTGCGCCACGCCGCGGCCGCCGCTTGCAGCGCACAAAGCTCCCCCATAGAGTTACGGCGAAGCTTCATGACCAGTAAAAGTATTGAAGGACTCTGATCATACATACGCTTGTTATTGACTGCAACAGAAAGGCGAAAATTGAATTTCACTGAAGTCCAGAGCTGCTCATCGACTTGAAAGCGTCGCATTGTGATAGCGAAAAATTGTGATAGCACACGGTGTTAGTGAAGGATAACACAAGAAAGTGGGAGCAGCTCGAAGCAGCAACAGCGAAATGAATTGCTCGCTTCGAGCGCTACCATCAGCTGAAGGAGCGGTGGCATGGGAAAACCGACGTAGTGCATGGGGGCTCGTTTCCAGCGGCAAGCACAGGGACATGAAGTGCTCGCTTCGAGAATCTGCTCAGCAACACACAGTCGCTGAACTCTTCCATTTAATTTTGACGGTTCCCGAGCACTCGCAGCGTAAATTGCACATATGGACGCCGGTAGCGTACGTCACATTTTCTTTAACGATTCTGTAAAGCTTGTTCCGTAATCGGCCACAGCGCGCCGCATAGGAGACGCCTTAAGGTACCTGCCGGGCTACCTTATCGAACGCCACCTTTTCACTGCGATAAAGTCAAGGAAAGATTGGATTGAGGCATAAGGTGTGTTTATGAAACGCGTTGAGGTGCCGTAAAGGTAAGGAGGGCAAAAGATAAGGAGAAGGTTGGCTTGTGAATATGGGCCTGAGACATTAAAAGGCGGTAAACAGGCCCCGGCATTAAAACTGCGGAGCAATTTAAGGGACCGCCTTGTCGACGTCTTATTATTCGCGTTGGCGTCACGCAGGTTTTCTCTCACGTTGGCGCCACTAGTGTTTGATGCACATAAGCCGAGCAAGCTGCACGCTTGGAACGCCAGCGCACACTTCCTCGCGGATGCGAGCGTCGCCGAAAGACTAATTCGTTTGTCCGCGCCAGCGAAGCGATAGCGAACACAGGTCTACGTAAAAAAAGAAGCGGAAATCGAAACACCACCGCCGGAAGTTAGCCGCACCGCGCTCGGAGTAGCGAACGGTATAAAAACAGCAGAAAGGACACCGTAAAACAGAAAATAGATACTCGCAAAACAAATAATATAATCACAAGAAAATAACAAAAAAGGACAGAAAATATCACATAATCACACGCAAACAACCGTAAAGCGTAGATGAATACAGCAAAAGACTCAAAAGAACAAAAAAGAGCAGATAAGCACCAGATAAACACAAGGTAAACACAGGCGAATCAGAGCTTCGCAGTTCGTACAGCTTTCACATGTGGCATATTGTTAATGCGTGCAGAAGGCCGAGGCATGAGATTTTGCGAATATCACAACGCTGCGAACCGCGCAGACGGTTACCTTTGAAAAACAATGCCTGTGCTTTTCTCGAGCGCTTGTCCAGTCCTCTTCACCCGTAGGGTAACGTAATGTTGCCCATGTGCAACTTTGCGCATATAGCACCGACATTGCCTTGGTGCCTTGCTTTATTTAATGAAACAAGTGTGAAAACTTCTGTAACCTCGTTCCCAGGAGCCTTACTTACCGAGAAAAGTGATACTTTCATAAGTGAGCCTTAGGTATAGTTTTTGAAACTTTTCCCGCATTTACCTCAGACATACTTTTCTCGTCCTTTCATAAGTCAGCTTTTTGCGAAATTTAAGGTATGTTCTTGAATACGGGCCTACGAGAATCATATGAATGCTAGAGGAGTATGGCTACACGGGCCACACTTCGGGAGTCATTCTTGCTCCGACGTTGTCATATTCGTGGAACGGCCGTGCGCCCGAGACGCCGAGCCCTAGCGACGAGACGACGGCGAGAACGCTGCCGGTCATTTCAAGCATAGAGTTTCCTACAATACTTACTAGAGGGAACTCTGGCGCTAGTGTCTATGGGAGCTGCAATGCATCGCGCTTCAGCCAGCGTGGTAATCATGGGTAGTACACGGATTTGTCTAAACTTCGTTCTTTCGGCTCCGTTTGGCTCCGCGTCGCCTGCATCCGCTTCGTCGCAAAATGAAGTTCATCAAAAGTCAGTAGTTTCACTTCGCCACTTTAACTTTTTTAGGCTCACCGATTCAAATCTGGTCACGAAGTTCACAACTATCCATTCTTTTATCCGAAAGAAAACCAAAACATAGCAATAAACAAAGCCACAAGTGCGTTCGAAGACCACAAGCACGAAGACTAGGCAAATCCGTGTACTACCCATCATTCCCATGGTGGCTGAATGATCGCAGCGCCAGAGTTCCCTCTAGGTCATTTTAGGAAACTCTATGATTTCAAGACGAGCTTACTAGCAGAGACGCTTATTGCGAGCGAGCCACATGCTATATGATATGCTTAGCAAAAAAATCACAGTATATCCACGGAGTGAATGATGATGAGTGGGCGAAGCTGCGGAGGTTCATCGGTAAACCGTGAATCTTCCGTGAATTCTGCCCAGCACATCATCACCGACGTGAGATCGGGCGCGTTTATACTAAAGGTTCGATGAGTTATGACGACTTGCAGCTCACTTTAATTTTACATGTACGCTGTGAATTTTCATTGTTTAGAAAACCATTGCTTTAGAAAACATGTGGCGTCTTTCGTTAAGCAGCTGGCGTCTTTTCTCTTTGCTTTAGAAACATCTGGCGTTCTTTCGTTTTGCTTTTACAAAACATCTGGCGTCTTTCGTTGGTTTACTTCATCAATCAACGGCGTTTTGAACAAAAATTTTATTGTTTAATCACGCACAGGAGAAATCTCACCAGGCACTACCTTGGAGGTAAACAATGGCTGCTAATGGGAATGAGAGACAGAAGAAGTCGGCTTTTAGCTAACACTTACACTTCTACTTCTACTAACGTTTCCTACTGGAACATGCCAATGGCTGCTAATGGGGAATGAGAGACAGAAGAATTCGGCTTTTAGTTAACGCGCACGCTGCGAATTTTTTATTGTTCAACAACGCACAGGAAAAATCTCCCACCGGCACCACCTTGGAGGTCAAAGCGTAAGACTTGTTACGCACTACAACTACGACTACGACTACGAGGGACGAACGGGTGCCGCCTTAAGGAGCTTCGCCCCTAAAACATTGCGGAAACTTTTGCGGAAAATGTAATGCCACATGAAAGGAGGGACTGCTTCGATGTTCGACAGTTCTCACGGCATGAAACCGGATGGTTTTTCTGTTCCCTGAAGTAAGCGCCATGAATGAAGAGTAAACTTCATTTGACCTATAGTTGAGTAAACTTTCACGTTAACTCAAGTACTAAAGAAGTCACAATAAGACCACCCGTGAAGAAGAGAAAAATAGTATGGAAGAAAAGGCAGGGCGATTAAGCACTTTATGACGCGCGGTTTGCTGTCCTACCCATGGGAACAGGATTGGAGATTGCAAGATGGAGATGAAAGAGAGGAATAATAGAGAAAGACAGCACATAACACAGCACACACACAGTGAGTCACAGTACATCACTCTTGCGTAGTGCGCAACATCACTGTCATAGCCGCTTATCCAAGTCTGATTCTTTTAAAAAAAAGCTTTAGTGCCTTCGCCGCCTTGAGATGTGACTTCTGTCGACGACATGTAAGAATGGTTTCAGCATGCATTGGTGTACCGTGTGAGTGCGCTAGAGCGGACACCAGGGACTCTCTCAAAACATTATACCTCCGACAGTCACACACAATGAGCTCTAGCGTCTCCTCGCAACGACAGACATCGTGAAGAGCACACAGGAGTGTATTATTGTGTTAAAGAGCACCACTGCGTTATATTTCTTGGTGTAGCGTAGTATTTTCATTCATACGACCGGAGAAGTGTTATTGCGCTAGCCTCTAGCGACATCATGTTTCTCAACGAGTACATCCGCCCACAGCCAAAGGAAGTTAAGCGTCGGCTCAAATGCTATGAATGCAGAATAAAACTAAGACTCATAAATATATGTTTTGTGCCATATTGAATACCACGTCACTGCAACATAAACTTGTGTAGCGATTGGTGTAGTTTTAAATCCTGCGCTAAATGCATCTCCACTACTGTGAGGCTGAGGAAGTACGTAACATGGGCACCAAGCGATTCCCGTTCGTAGAGTTACAACTGCTCCATCTACCAAAATGTCGATGACGTCAATGTCTGAGATAAGCATGTGAGGTTTCCCCTGCACGAGTTGAATGTTGTTAGGGATATTCGCAAACTCGGTGTCGATATGCGCGCTACGTTTTTCTGCGCATTATCGACATCCTGCTTCTTAGGGCAGTTGACATAAGAGTCGTCTGCAGGAAGTTCCGTCCGGTTGTTACCCCTTCAGATGTAGCGACGAAGCACTGGAGAAGCGCCGGTGGAAGGAGCAATCGCGCACTTGGGGAGGTGCTGGCGCCCCCTCGCGCGGTGCGGGTGTCAGCCGCGTCTTTCCAATGCGTTTTAAATGCGAATGCATTTCTTAGTCGGGCTATGTCAGGCGTCGGTCGGTGTCCGCGCACCTCTCCGCTCTCACTGCCTCTCCCATAGCAACAGCTGCGGGCGCGCGCGCTCATCTTCGCCCCTAGCAACTGGAGCAGGTGGTGCGGGCGGAATAGCGGAGAGTGAGTGGAGAGGAGGAGTGCGCTCTGGCGTGTGAGGGCGCTCGCATCGCGGGAGCTCGGCGGAGCTCCCGCGTGTGTGGAGAGAGTGTTGGAGAGGGTAGGTGCAGTGCTTCGCCGCTTCTTCTCTCGCCGTTCGCTCTCTCTCCTCCCTGCGCCACCGCCTCAATGCATTGCGTTTGAAACGCGTTTGTAGCGTTTGTGCTGCAATGAAGGCGGTGGCAACATCTCTGAGGGGATTACGAACGTACGTAGGAAGCGTTCGTTGAAAGAGGCGCCCAAAAGGGAGACACTTGAGCGCATAGATATGTCCATCTTTAAGCCATTAAAATTACTACGCCGTGTGCTCTCGGCGCAAAAATTGCATTCGCATTTCCTCATGATTCCCTTCGGGGAGGTGGGGGAATTTTTTTAGCTATTCTGAGTTAAATTTTGCAAATACTTCTTGGTTATTTCTATTATTTACATCATTTTAGACTTTGTTCGTTTAGTTTAACCAGGTTTGGAGCGTTACCAGGGTTGTTTTATGCCTGTATTGACCACTTAATTTTGAGCATGATCACGCCACATCCACATAAGAGCTACGGATGAACGACAAGCCGGGGCCGTAAATGGCTACGCTCTTAAAAACAGGTAATGGTTAAAGAGCTGTATGGAACACATGTGATGTCGAAGAATAAGTTTCAAAAATGGCCAATTAACAGTCACGATGATTAATTAAAGTTAATTGAATGAGTTCATTGAAACAGCCGACTGTTTTCTAGTAGTCACAAGATAAAAATGGCACATACCCAGTTCTGAACAATCTTCTTTCACACAAAATTATCGGTTTTATTGATTCAATTCTATTCTATATTATTATTAGTAGTATAATTTTAACTCTAAGTCATTTATAGTTCTTTCGTATTAATTAAACAAAGTTTGAACTTCAATTTCAATTTTTCCTTTAAAAACTAACCGGTTCTTGGCCAATCCCCCAGTGTGGGTATGAGCCACAGCTTCCAGGCTCTACTCTACTCTACTCTACTCTACATCAGTTGATTCGCTACTATACCCCAGTGCAGCACCTCAGTAAAAGGTGAAAGAAAGGCTGACGTCACTCCCTAGTGTGTGTCGCATCTCCATCTTGCTCAGTGGCGCGCTAGGCGCTATCCCTCCGTCGCTCCTGCTCCGTGGTCACGTCAGTGGCAGGTGGCTTGTAACGTGCGCTTCGGGCGACGCTGGCTCCGCACCCTCTCCCGCTTTACCTGCGGGCGCGTCGTGAGTTGTTGCTCCGGGTGCAGTACCCGAAGGACCTGCGCTTGCTTACTCCGTCACCAATGGAAGTGGACGACATTGAACAAGCCGATTCGAGTAGACTGTGTGTACGCATTGAAGATATGAATGTCGATCGAATACCATTAGCTAACCTAAAGGCCACCCAAATGAACCATAAGTTCATAAAATGCGAGGGACTAGCGCCGTTAAAGACACTTGAACAGAACATTAAGGTCGGCTAAAGATTTCCAATGAGAAGCTTCGAGTATTGCTCTTTATTTTTTCTTCAGTCACGTATACCTCAAACCTACAATACCAGGGGCGGTTGAGGGGGAAACGTATTTTTAAAGGATTCAAAAAACATTAGATAACAAGGCTCTATGAGCATAGAAAACGTATTCTGTATTCAGACGTATTCCAGTTAAAACATCAGCATCAATAAAACAAGAAATTGCAAAGAGATACGGAATGGAGGCGCCTGAACAACGCAAGAAAGTGCAGAATGCGTTGCACGATAATAAACAAGTCCTAAAAAAATTAATTCCTGTAAGATCGGCCTTTCTCGTCCTCTTTTTATGTAGACGTGACGCTATCACGTACCGACGAGAGAAAACATTTCTCAAGAGACTCGATGGAAACAAAAAAGAACCGTACGACACGTGTATGGGCGATAGATACGCGGAGACCGCGAGAAAGATGTCCTCTGTTGGAAAACACAATAATATCGATGAGAAAACGGCGAGTAGCGTTCGTAGAGCTGCTAGGCTCATTCGAGTAAAAGCGAAGGCTTATGCATAGTGTTGATCTCTCCCCTGCGGAAAATAGAGGGGGTCAATGCCTTTTCAACTGTATTGCCCTCACCATTCGCTCTGTTTCTCTCTATCTCTTTTCCCTCTGGCTATTTTTGTGCTACCTTAATAAGAAGCTTCGATAGCTTATTAGCGAGAGCGATACCGTCATCAGATTTCTCTAATCAATGTTTACCCGTAAAGTGCGATAGTATATTTCAACTAGAAACTGAAAAATAGCAACGCCGGATTATTCTGTCCCCGTCTTTGCGTGATCTTCCTCAAGATGTGGTCACGACGAATCTACAACTTGACTTGATGTTTGTGATAAAACATAATGACGTATCATGGTTTTCGATAGCATTGACTTTGTGAACGTAGGACGCAGTTATATGTAATTAACGCTCATAGGGTACCGCTGAGCAAGGTAGGCATCCACTTACTACTTTTCAGTTCGTGCAGAATTGCAAATTGCGAGAGCAGTGGCATATGCAGTAGTGATGCAGAACTATCAGTAAATTGACTATCGATAGTATCGATAGTTTCTTTGAAACCATCGATAGTGTAAACAAACTATCGATAGTACTATACTATCGACAAAATATCGATAGTCCAATTGTAGTACCATTGGTAAAATTACTAGCGATATTACTGCCACGCGTGTTTATTGCTTTGTTTTGATGTATTCGGGTTTCACCCACAGACTGCTGTTTGACGTAGACCGCGCCGCAGTGTTTGAGAGGCTTCGCGATTGTTTGAGATCATTTTGTTAAGATTAGGCGCCGGACGCGAATATTCCAGTTTATTAGAGAGCTTACGCCAGCACCAGCGATAACGCTGGAAGGTTCGATGACTGATGTATAAAAAGATGAGGCGTTCCACCGAGTATCAGATTACTCGACGGCCGGCGACTGCTCTCGCCGCTATCAGTGCGCAGCATGTGTGGCTTGTATTTTGAGTTTTGATTTTCTGGGGGCAAGTTCGACCAAATAAAGAGCTTCGCATTTCCCAGTCTTGCTGCAGCATTCTTCACCGTCTCAACCATGCGACAAGCTATCCATAGTGGTGCGAATAACGATGCCGTTCCTGGCTGGCCATATTGCCAAAATATTCGCCATAGCCTACTATCAGCAAATTTTTAGCGAGAGAAATTATTTCCGCTGTGGAAATGGCGGCATATGTCCATCAATAAATTCATATTCAAAAGCAGCAGTTACATCTTACAATTAAAAAAAAAACTGAGTTCTTGATATTTTTTCTATTTTGAAATGATAAAATGCAATATAAATTTGAAGCCGCGCAGTTCCATCCCACGTAACGGCTTCCTTTCCACTAGAGCTGAATAGTTTGACTTTATGATCATGTGTCAGCGAAGCACTCTCGTGAACAACACAAGCATGACAACTTTCTTGCCCTTCATCCTTCTCCTCCGGCTCCACAATGTATCACGCGCGCGGGGAACCAAGTTTATTCTACAATGAGTTCGAACTGTTGATCTATAATGCCATCAATAGTACTCACTATCGATAGCGTATCGATAGTATTTTTTACCATCGATAGTTCGATAGTGACTCAGCTATCGATAGCATCGATAGTACCATCGATAGTTCTGCATCACTAATATGCAGACAATTTCAAACAGCTTTTAACGTGCAAGGTATAATCTACGACAGAGTGAATTTATTGTAACTAAGAGTTTTTCACGATACTTCCCTAAACACCCAATTACACAGGTTGCAAACAGCACGGATACGATGTGCGCTAATCTAAAACAGTTGTTGTAAACTCCGCTTATTATGATCTCTTACGCAGGTACTGCACTCGCACCAGTATGCCATGTGCAGACGTTGCGTTCTTCTTACTTGCAGAAGAGTAGCAGCTGACACAAAAGCACGCTTTACAGGAGAAAGCAGACGCTGAGGATGCGCAGATGCGTGGTTGAACTTTGCAGAAGCGTCTGATGTCACATACAAAAAAATTTGCGAATAACTTCAACAATCGACAAAAGTAGCAGATGGCCGTGACGGGTGTTCTTGCGCTTAATGGGCGACGTTGTACACGTTACTCGTTGTTATGTTTCCGAGCAGTTGCCTTGAGGTGTCCCAGGGACGCGTGACTCCTTTCGCCTACCATGAGTGGTTTTTAAAGACGATAGTCTTTCTTGGGATACTTAAACGGAGAAATTTTGGTCAGACTTTCTGTGTTTAGATAAAGTTTATTTCATCGTAGGACGCTGCGAACATTTAGAAACAGTGTCCGTACAACAAGAACATCAACATACACAAATGATGAAACACAATACACATAATACGTATTAACAGAAATGTCGAAGTCCACAGGGTGTCCCTAACGCATGCTACTAAGAACTAGCGTACGCACACTTATCACAATATGTACAATGTACAGTGCGTTCCAATGATAAAGGGAACACCCGAATGATCACCTTTCATACTGCTGGCCCCCTAACTGCAAGTGGATGCAGAAATATTGTCCTTGCACGGCACTAGTCTGTCAAAAGGAGCCAGAACTGCCGACCACCGGTAATCTTATGCAAATCTAAGCCACTCTGCTTTTGCAAGGGAGCGAAACCTGGACGTACCATGCACGCAAGTGTTTCCTTTAACAGTCTGTACATGACGATGTATATACACAATACACATGACTTGATATGGTACATGTAATTTACATAATTTACAGTTTTAGCACGAAATGTGTATATACAAGAACCTACATGGCTACGGGGACATGCACTCACAGAAATAATAAATACAAACAGACTATATGCATTAATATTCACTGTGTGATAACCTGGCTCCAAGAACCAGGTCAGATGAAAAACTAGCCGCACACGTCCATTAACTACCGACAGGAAGCGGCACGACCACTCCCGTAGAAATCCCTCTTCCCCGAGGAAGAACAATTCTTCCGACAAAAAGGACAGCAGTTCCGAGTACAACCGTTCCAAAACCGGAAACAGAGCACGATGACGGTGACTTGCTGCAACAGCCTCGCACCTGTTTCGCCACAAACAAAAAGCCCCCGCAGCAATTAAAAGGCCTGCAAAGCGGCTACGCGAGCAACGACCAGAGGTGACAAAACGATTAACTCCTAGGCCACGGAAACCAGTGTTAACGGCTCTCCAAAATACCATTGCAATTACACATTGCTGCAGCACATGCTGGTTAGACTCTTGTAGCGGACAGTTCGGACAAGTGGAAGATGGGACCATGCCCCACCTCTCCAGTCTCTCTCGTGTTGGGAGTACTCTCCATCCCAGCCGCCACATGAAGTCGCGGAGATGGCCAAGCAGAAAGGATAGTATACCGTTATCGCGCTCCACGAGACACGACTGGAACGTGCTAGACGAGCTGGAGGAACGAGAGGGAGCAGTAGCGCCGCCGTTGTATCTACAACACGGTTTTCTAGAATATTTACTTCAGGGCAAACCTGATGAGCGTGGCGATAAAACGCTACTGCCGTGGAGTAAAATGCAGACATGTTAAGTGATTGCGGCGTAGAGTTAAGCCGTGCTCCCGGTAACAAATAGCGTATGTTGGTACCTAAGAAATAGCAGGCAAGATCACGCGCGGGACACTGATCACTGTGTAACAAGTGAAGCAAGAATCGCACAGCAAGCAGCCGGCAGCGAACAGACACGGATGGGAACGCGAATCCACCTCTGTCTTTCTGTCTGTCTCTCTTTCTGTTTATCGGCACGTCACTCGATTCAGCCGCTCGGCCAAAGTTGAACCACTTGCCCAAGGGTCAGCCATCTAGAACGGAAGACTAGGTTTATACTTGTGTACATTGTCGATAAAAAAAAAAATTGGCCGCGTATCTGCGTGCTTCACTGCAAATGTCGTCTAAAGACGACAGAAGAGGCGCTGCGTGAGATATGGACGCCATCTGGCAATACTTCGGGAAACATGAGTGCTGTGTTGCGGGCTGGTAGTCCCGGCGCAGCAGCAGGCGAAGTCCTGCGGTGACCAATGCGACCGGGGGGGGACGCCAGCCAGCCTGAACACGCGGTTTGGCGCGAAGCGCCGAAGCAGAAGAAACGTCCGCACTCTACGAGTACTCTCCACACACTCTTTTATTTACACGTCGCCTGGGTAAAACAGGAATGCCAGAGCGGCGCCCCATGGCATTCTTACAGTACAATACTGAACCGAAACCGAAACACAACAATGAGCTCGTGCAGAGGGCACGGGGGAAGGAGAGTTTCAGCGCTGTCGCATTTTCAGCGCAGCTTGAGAAACTAGGGTCTCTAGAATTACGTATCTGTATTTTCTATTAAAGGAACACACCACCTAATACTTACCTAGTGATGTTGCGCCTCAGATATGCATTGGTGGCTAGAGCCCGGGCCGCTGCGGCCGCTACAGGGATACCGGACTAAGGACCCCTTTTAGTGTTTGTGAAGGGCGGGCCAATCCGGCTCAGCCCGTCCACATCTCTCGCTGTATATAGCGTAATAAATGTTTTCCACCACCACCACCAAGGCACTTATCTCGAGGACCCCGCCCTGTAGGGCGAGGACCAACGGCGTTCGCTGGAGCGGGACGACGATCTCTAAATCGCGCCCCGCGCGCACTCCGCGCCATCTCGGTGGTGACCACGAAAGCATGCTGAAGTAAATGGTGTATGTGTGAATGTGTGAGTAAGCGCTGTCTTATGCTTGGCTTTCGTCGTTGTAAATGCTCGTGCGAGCCGAGCATGAGCCTTTGTGTGAGGCGTCGCGAAGGGCTGCAAATGAAACACCAAAAAGCAAAAACAAAGAGACGCTAAGTGATCCGGAAGAAATTATTGACAACTATATAACGCGATTTGTTTACATCTGAGGCGCAAAGTATCTGCATTTGTTACTCAGCCTAATGACGAAAAGAAATCATATTACAGGTAATAAAATCATTTTACTGTTTCTCGATGCGAACGAATATTCTGCAAGAAGACTCACTAGCCTCCATAGCATTGCACCTGATGTATCAAACGGAGTATAGTATGATATTACTGAAGCCTAGTGAAGAATTTAAAGTGTGTGTGCCATTGTCTAAGAAAAGCTTCTTCACCGAGTGAAATATCTGTGGAATTGAAAGTGCAGAGGCTTGCAGAACCGTGTCCCTCGTCCTAAAGAAAACATTCCCACAAAGGTTTTCTTTGGCTCACTCTTTTGACGTCAAGGACTTATACAATGCTATTTCACACAAAGACCTATTGCTTTGCATTGAAAAATGTATTGACATGTACGGAATTGTTGCAGTTCAAGATGATACTGAGAGGCACGTTGAAGCGTTTCTATAGTTATTGTCGATGTACTTAACGTTGACTTACATGTTTTGGAACGGAGCTGTTTTCCTTCAAATGCAACGCATATGCATTGGTCCATTCATTGCGCCTATTCTAAATGACTTATTCCTAGCTAACATTGACAAAACCCTGCAGGAGCGTCTCAAGAATACACCGCTTGATTTCGAAATAATTTTCAGAATGTGTCTAGAGCCGTTGGTCATCACTTGTCAAAAGCCAAATGGTGTTTGTATTCGATTTCTCGATTTCAAACTAGGCTTGTGTCAGAGGCATTGCTTTTGGCAATATGAACCACGTGCAACGAAGGCCGTTCTTGCAGCATGGACCCGGGCACTCCAAGGTAGTAAAAAAAGCCACCGTCATGTCCTTTATCGAAACGCACTAACGAAATCAGGCGATCAGAGCATTGTTGATAGATTCCATGAAGAAACGCGCAGGTTCAGGGGAGCAGGCTTTCCAGTTCATGACTTGCATGGCTCAATATTCGCTAAATAAATTCGGTACCAGCACACCACTATCTGTGTAAGACCCTTGCGGATTCAGCACACGTGAAAAAGCAGTGGTGATGCCCTGCATTCACTCAATTACTAATCGTGTAGAGAAAATCGAAAGGTGTGAAGTGGGAGTGTAATTCCCGCTCCTGAAAAATTGGTGAGCATGAAGGGGTTGGTTAACCCTGGTGCCAAACAAAATGAGCATGTCAAGAACAACATAACAAAAACTTTTTTGGCTACGCTGAAGGAGCGGTGTACTCCCTTCAACGTTCGTGCGTCAGAAATTATGTAGGGGAGACGGGGCGCTGTCTACACGACAGATTAAAGGAGCATGATTAAAACGTAAGACGAGTAATCGCTGGACACATTAGAGTTCATTGTAGAGATTGCGGTTGCCAAACAATCTTTGAAAACGGCAGTATTGTAAGAAAAAATCGCCAGAAATCACACGTGAGATAAATGAAGCACTTGAAATTGTGCGCCTGGACAACTTTTGCGTAAGCATGGCATGAGTTGACCTCAGAAAAGAAGAAAGATTTCTACGCGTCATAACTTGAAAAAAGCGTGCATAATTGTTCCTCCTTTCGCTTCACCTAATAAAATGATTGGCACTACGAAGCATCGCACTGGAGGAAGATCCCTTTGTGCAATCTTGCTTGTCTTCTGTCACTCGCTCTCCCACCATTTATGTTTATGCATTTATTCCGCCTAAAGGGAATGAAATTCAATTTTGAAAGTTAGCGCTCTGTTGTGTGTGTTCTTTCTTGTGTGCCGTCGATTAGTTGCGCTATACAATGTTCAGTGATGTCTTAAAAAGCCCAGTCTTCAAACTGTGTTTAGAAAAATTTATTATATCACAGACGGTTAACATCAGTAACTATTTGAGATAACATTTGCTTGCTAGACACACGTTTAGGAGAACGGCAAAGCAGACTTCAGTTGCATGGACACAAAGCGTGTGTAGAAAAAGTTTATTCAAACGTAGGACGCTACGAATACTTGGAAATAGTGTGTATATAACGATGATATTAACACACAGAATTGATTAAGCTCAATATACATAAAACGCTTGAACAGAAATGTCCGAGTCCACAGGGTGTTCCTAACCCGGGCTCATTCAGGACATACACACTCTTATCACAATATTCACATAGTACATGACGATGTATATGCACAAGATACATGACTTGGTGAACATGCCAGCAAATATCTAGAACAGATGTTATGATGGATGCAGTTTACATAGCTTGAGGCAGAACGACACGGTGCGGAGTGTGGTTGGAGCCAGCTAACGTGGCGTGGTCTCCTACTCACCACTGTGAAAAAGTTCTACAACTCCCACAGTTATCTCTGGGGATATGACGAAAAAATTATCTTCATATTTTTGTTGCGTTGTGTCATCAGAGAGTTTGTAGACAGTCCTCCCATCAAATCGTTTGCCTTTTATCGAAGTACACCCTCTCAGGACAGAAAACGGAGCGCAAGCTAGAACACGGACCAACAAAGAGGACGGACGAGCGCTCCTCATTTCAGCACACAGAGGCATTAAATGGTGGTAAACAGGCCCCCAATTTAAACTACGGAGCAATTTAAGGGACCGCCATGTCGACGTCTTATTAGTCGCGATGGCGTAAGACAGGTTTTAAATGCGAATGCATTTCTTAGTCGGGCTATGTCAGGCGTCGGTGTCCGCGCGCCTTTCCACTCTCACTCCCTCTCCCATAGCAACAGCTGCGGGCGCGCGCGCTTATCCTCGCCCCTAGCAACCGGAGCAGGTGGTGCGGGCGGAGTAGCGGAGAGTGAGTAGAGAGGAGGAGCGCGCTCTGGCGTGTGAGGGCGCTCGCATCGCGGGAGCTCGGCGGAGCTCCCGCGTGTGTGGAGAGAGTGTAGGAGAGGGTAGCTGCAGTGCTTCGCCTCTCGTTCTCTCGCCGTTCGCTCTCTCTCCTTACGGCGCCACCGCCTCAATGCAGTGCGTTTGAAACGCTTTTGTAGCGTTTGTGCTGCCTTGGCACAGCCTGAAAACAGCGCGTTCTAAACGCGTTTGTGCTGCATCGAAGGCGGTGGCAACATTCCTGAGGTGATTACGAACGCACGAAGGAAGCGCTCGTTGAAAGAGGCACCCAAAAGAGGCACTCGAGCGCGTCGATGTGTCCAGCTTTACGCCATTAAAATTACTTACTACGCCGTGTACTCTCGGCGCAAGAAATGCATTCGCATTTTCTCACGATTCCCTTCGGGGAGGTGGGGGCATTTTTTTTAGGGGCGAAGCTCCTTAAAGCGGCACCCGTTCGTCCCTCGTAGTCGTAGTGCGTAACCGGTCGTAACGCTAGTACCAGATCTTGACCTCCAAGGTGGTGCCGGTGGGAGATTTCTCCTGTGCGTTGTTGAAGAATAAAAAATTCGCAGCGTGCGCGTTAACCAAAAGCCGAATTCTTCTGTCTCGCATTTCCCATTAGCAGCCATTGGCATGTTCCAGTAGGAAACGTTAGTAGAAGTAGAAGTGTAAGTGTTAGCTAAAAGCCGACTTCTTCTGTCTCTCATTCCCATTAGCAGCCATTGTTTACCTCCAAGGTAGTGCCTGGTGAGATTTCTCCTGTGCGTGATTAAACAATAAAAAATTTTGTTCAAAACGCCGTTGATTGATGAAATAAACCAACGAAAGACGCCAGATGTTTTCTAAAAGCAAAACGAAAAGACGCCAGATGTTTCTAAAGCAAAACGAAAAGACGCCAGCTGCTTTACGAAAGACGCCAGATGTTTTCTAAAGCAATGGTTTTCTAAACAATGAAAATTCATAGCGTACATGTAAAATTAAAGTGAGCTGCAAGTCGTCATAACTCTCATCGAACCTTTAGTATAAACGCGCCCGATCTGACGTGGGTGATGATGTACTGGGCAGAATTCACGGAAGATTCACGGTTTACCGATGAACCTCCGCAGCTTCGCCCACTCATCATCATTCACTCCGTGAATATGCTGTGTATTTTTTAACTCACGTTGGCGCCACTCGTGGTTGATGCACATAAGCCGAGGAGGTGGCACGTTGGGAACGCCAGCGCACCCTTGCTCGCGAACGCTAGCGTCACCGTAAGGCTAATTCGTTTGTTCGTGCCAGCGAACTGATAGCGAACACAAGTCTACGTAAAAAAAAAGAAGCCGATATGGAAACACGAGCGCCGGGAGTTAGACGCTCTGCGTTCAGAATTAGCTAACAGTATAAATACAGGAGAAAGGACATCAAACAGAAAATAGATAATCGCAAAACAAATATTATAATCACAAAAAAAGAACAAAAAAGGACAGAAAATATCATGTAATCACACGAAAAGAACAGTAAAGAGCGGATGAACACAGCAGACGGATTCAAAAGAACAAAAAAGAGCGGATAAGCACTAGATAAACACAAGGTAAACACAGGCGAATCAGTGCTTCGCAGTGCGTACAACTCTCACATGGGACATATCTGACTTATAGTTTTTGTACACCTCCTAAGCAAGTTCGTTAATGCGTGCAGAAGGCCGAGGTGATCAGATTTTGCGAATATCACAATGGTGCGAACCGCGCAGTCGCTAAATTTCCAAAAACAATGCCTCCGCTTTTCTCCAGCGCCTGTCCAGTCCTCTTCACCCGTGAGGTGACGTAATGTTGCCCATGTGCAACTTTGCGTAGCACCGACATTGCCTTGGTGCCTTGCTTTATCTAATGAAACAAGTATGAAAACTTCTAGAGCCTTGTTCCCAGGAGCCTTACTTTCCGAGAAAAGTGGTACTTCCATAAGTGAGTCCTAAGTGTAATTTTTGAAACTTTCCCCGAACTTACCTCACACTTGTACTTTTGTCGTACTTGTTTCGTAAAGGGTTCAAAATTATTAGATAACAAGTCTTGTTATCTAATGGTTTTGAACTCTTTAAAAAATGTTGCAGTGGCTTAGCTCAGCTATGCCAGGATAACGTAGCGTTAGCAAAGTTTCGGCTTATTGTTCTTAGCTTCCCTGATTGTCTATGTTTAGCTTGATTATCATGCTTACTGCTGCTCCAACGGCACACACACAGTGTATACATATTATGTGGCACATGTATATTTATTTTGCCAGGCAACTACATCGGGATCCGATGAGTTAAGCTTCTCCGCTCTTCTGCGCCGTTGAGCAGCATTTGCGCATAGAAAACGTAGTCTGTATTCCGGGGTGTGCCAACAAAAATAACGGCGTCAACAAAACAAGAAATAGCAGAGATAGAGAATGGAGGCGGCTGAACAACACAAGAAAGTTACAGAACACGTTGGAAGATAATAATCTAGTCCTAAAAAAGATTAATTCCTGTAAGATCGGCCTTTCTCATCTTCTTTTTATGTAGACCTAACGCTATCACGTAATCATGAGAGAACACATTTCTGAAGAGACTCGATGGAAACAAAAATAACCACACGACACATGGGCAATCCACTTTGGCCGCCTACAGAATAGGGCCACTGCTGAGACAAAAGATACGAGGAGACTGCGAGAAAGATGTCCTTTGTTGGAAAACACGATCAATAGAAAACGGCGAGTAACGTTTGCGGGGCTGCCAGGCTCATTCGAGTGAATGCGAACGTTTATGGGTAGTGTTGATCTATCCCCTGCGGAAAATAGAGATGTCAATGCACTATGAACTGTATTGCCCATTCGCTCCATTCGCTCTATTTCTCTCCCTCTCTTTTCTCTCTGGCTCTTTTTGTGCTACCTTAATAAGAATCTACAATACCTTATTAGCAAGAGCGATACCGCGATCGGATTTCTCTAATCAATGTTTCTCCGTGAAGTGCGATAATCTGTTTCAACTGGAAACTTAAATATAGCAACGCTGCATTTTTCTTTCCCTGTCTTTGCGTGGTATGTAGTCACGACAAATCTAAAAGTTAACTTGATGTTTGTGATAAAACATAATGACGTGTCATAGTTTTCTACAGCATTGACTTGCTGAACATAGGGCGCAGTTATATGTAATTAACGCTCATAGGGTACCGCTGAGCAAGGTAGGCATCCACTTTTCAGTTCATGCACAAGTGCAAATTCTGGGAGCAGTGTCATGTGCAGGCTATTTCAAACAACTTTTAACGTGCAAGGTATAATCTAGGACAGAGTGAATTTATTGAAACTCAGAGTTTTAACGATACTTCCCTAAACACCCAATTACACAGGTTGGAAACAGCCCGGATACGATGTGCGCTAATCTAGAAACAGTTGTTGTAAACTCCGCTTATTATGATCTGCTAGGTAGGCACTGCACTCGCACCAATATGCCATGCCCGGACGTTGCGTTCTTCTTATGTGCAGAACAGTATTACCTGACAGAAAAGAAGTCTTTACAGGACAAAACAGACGCTGAGGATGCGCAGATGCGTGATTAACCTTTGCAGAAGCGTCCATTTGTTTATTCATTTCATAATACCCCTAAAGGCCCTCGAAGGGGTATTACATAGGGGAACAGACACATGAATCGAAGCTATATGTACGTTTATAGAGTGCAAGACGAGATTTATAGAAAACGAATGCGAGCTAAATACACAACAAAAAACAGAAAAAAAAGATACTTTGGAAAAATGAAAATTAAGGAGGGATAGGAAATTGACTAACGTAAACATAAATTAAGGGCACTAACAAATAGTTACAATGAAAAAAAAAACTAAACCGAAGTCATGATCGTAAGATACACAAATTTGCATTTAACACATAAATTATACGAACCAGCGTGTACAATGGTCGAGAAAATCATTAACAAATGATCACAACAAGAAAATTAAACACTGATGTACACATGAAGAAGCCAGAAAGAATACGTGTGGTGGATATCTAATAAGAAATATTGAGTAAAAGTTCGTGAAATGTTGTGAAATCTGCTTGAGTGGCAATGTGGGACGGCAGGTAATTCCATGCAACTATTGTTCGGGGCATGAAGGAATCAGCATAATAAATTTAGCGACAAATTATACGTTTTATCTTGAAGATATGATCTGTGCGTGGAAAGATAGCTGATGGCGTTTCGAAAATACGGTGAAGGTATGGGTGATGATAGAGTTTGTGGAGAAGCGAAAGGCGGGCAGTTCTGCGGCAATGAGATAAGTCGTCAAGCTTTTAGTGCTGAAATGCTAGTATAGGGTGAAGAATGTTGCAGTGGCTTAGCGCGGCTATGCCAGGATAACGTAGCGTTAGCAAAGGTTCAGCTGATTGTCCTTAGCTTTCCTGATTGTCTAGGATTAGCGTGATTCTCATGCTTACTTCTGCTCCAACGACACACACATGGTATACATATTATGTGGCACATGTATATTTATTTTGCTAGGCAGCTACTTCGGGATCCGATGAGTTAAGCTTCTCCGCACTTCTGCGCCTTTGAGCAGCATTTGCACTCTCCTACTTCATGGCTAAAGCACACTGGCAAACGCCAGTCAGAGGCGCTATCAAGCGGCTCCAGCGCAGTGTCAGACGGCGACTGCACAGCGAAGGCGAATAGCTGCGCGCGCGCCAGCGCCAGTAAGTCTACCTCGGCTACGACGTCACTCCTCTGGAAAGCGCAGACCGGCGGCAGCGAGTCGCGCGCGGCAGCGGCGGAGGCTGCGGGAGGTGCCGGCTCGGATGCGCCAGCTGTGTGAGATAACTGATCCTCGCGCATGCGCAGCACGGTTCTTGAGTAGCCACGCGAAACTGGCTCGGCTAGGCCAGTGTAGCTAACGCTACAATAACCAGAAAAGGTGAAACGGGCTGCACGGTTTTGTAGAGATTCTATTTCTTGGCTGATGTAGATTTGTGAGGGATCCCAGATAGCTGATGCACATTTGATTTTAGGGCGTATTAATGTGATGTATGCTAGTCTACGGAGATTATCTGGAGCATTCTTGAGGTTCCGTTTGAGTAGAAATAATGAGCGGTTAGCTGATGCGAACGTCAGCCGCATGTGATGATGCCACGTGAGGTAGGACTGTAAGTAAACACGTAGGTACTTATATGAAGTTGTAACTTGAATTATGTTAATATTGATTACGTAGGATGTCAGTATACGGTGTATGCGTCTTGTATATTATTCTAATTGTGTTTTAGTTGTATTAAGAGTCATAAACCATGTTGAACACCATGTGATAGTTGCGTTAAGATCAGCTTGAAGAATATCTTTGTCATTGTCACATGAAATTTTTCGATAAATTACACAGTCATCTGCGAAAAATCTGTTGTGAGAGGACACGCAGTTAGATAAGTCATTAATTAAGAAAAGTAAAGGGTTTAGAACGCTGCAGTGCGGAACACCGGAGGTTACGCTGGTAAATGAGGAGGTGCTGTTGTTAACAGATGTGTATTGTGATCTAGATGAGAGGAAATTCTTAATCCATCCAATAACAGTTGGGTGTATATTAAGGTTCGTTAGCCTTGCTATTAGTCTTTGATGACACGATCGAACGCTTTCGAGAAATCCTAGGTCTAGATATTTTGATGTCAAAGACATAAAAATTTGCGAACAACTTCAACAATCGACAAAAGTAGTAGATGGTCGCGACGGATGTTCTTGCGCTAAATGGGCAACGTTGTACACCTTACTCGTTATTATGTTTCGGAGCAGTACTCTACAGGTGCCCGAGGGACGCGCGCCTCCTCCCGCATACCATGAATGGTTTTTTGACATTACGTACGAGATTACGATTGCTGCGACAATCATATTGTCACGATGTCGCGTTTTTGGCAGTTTTCACTTTTATTGTTTTGCTTGAGAACGCACCGGTGCAACGAGCAGACTGCCAGTGCTACGGGGCAGCCACTGTAATATTCAAACCCGATCTCGAGAAGCTGCGAATGTTCTATATATAAAACGCATCTTTTTGTCTCAGAGGCGCGTGGCTCTCATTTTCTTTTATTTCGTTGCTGAAGGGTTCGCGCTAGTGGATGCTTGTCTGTTTGCCCGTGTTTTTGTTTTTCTGGGAAGTCCCTTGCTAGTGATTGTTTTCCGTGCTTGTGTAAGGTAATGTAACGCAAATACTATTCATGCTATGTAAAGTCGCGAAACGCCTTTTGATCTCGGAGGCTTTTGTTCTGGCGATACCGGTGTCCTGGCAGTCCCGGTCCTTATCAAAACGACAGAGAGCGGCACAGGAAAATGATAATTTTGCCGACATCGCGGTAAATACTGCATCCCTACAAGGACAAGGGACCCTTTTGTATTGCAGAGGACCAATCGGTAATGTCAGCGCTGCGTAAAGTTGCACAAGAGTAACATTACATCACCTTGAGGGTGAAGAGGACTAGTCAGGTGCTGGAGAAAGGCACGGGAATTGTTTTTCGAAATGAATCGCTTACGCAGTTCGCAGCGCTGTGATATTCGTAAAAATGTGATCGCCGCGGCCGTCTGCAAGAATTAACTAGCTTGTCTAGGAGGTGTACAAAAAATATTAGCCAGTTACGCCCCATCTCAAGGCTGTACGAACTGCGAAGCACTGATTGACCTGTGTTTACGTTGTGTTTTTATTGTGCCTATGTGATCTTTTCTGTTCTTTTGACTCGTTTTGTTGTATTCATTTGCTATTATTCTCTATCTTCGTGCGATGTGATATTTTCTCTGCTTTTCTGTTGTTTTTTGTGATTATTTTACGTGTTTTGCGATTATCTATTTTCTGTTCTATGGTGTCGTTTCTGCAGTTTTTTTTTACTGTTTTCTACTCCGAGCGCTCTGCGTCTAACTCCCGGCGCTTGTGTTTCCCCTCCGCTTCTTTTTCACGCAGATCTGCGTTCGCTATCGCCATGCTGGCGCGGACAAACGAATTAGCCTTTCGGCCACGCTGGCGCTCACGGGCATGCGCGCGCTGGCGTTCCAAACGTGCAGCCTCCTTGGCTTATGTGCATCAAACATGCGTGGTGCCAACGTGAGAGGAAACCTGCGTGACGCCAACTCGAAAAGGGGGACCATGAGGCGATGCGAAGCAGCGTTTCGGCATGTAGAGCCCGCGTTTAAGAGGGGGAGTGGGGAGGGGGAGGGATAGGAAAGTGGAGAGCAGGAGGGGAAAGGGGGAGGGAAGGGGGAGGGGGAAAGAGAGAGTAGGAAAGGGGAGAGGTGGATGGGAGAGGGAAAGTGGAGAGGGGAAGGGAAGAGGGGTGTGTGGAGAGGGTTTGCGGTTGCGCATTAAGGGTGGTCACGCCGCACACCACCACCACCATCGGAGTGAACTCCGCTATTAATATAAGACGATTCACACCTAGATAAGACTTCAACATGATGTTTTAAATTGCTCCGCAGTTTAAAATTGGAGCCTGTTTTACCGCCCTTTAATCTCTCAGTGCGTTGAGAAGAGGTGCCCTCGTGCGTCCTATTTCTTGGTCCGTGTTCTAGCATGAGCTTCGTTTTTGTCATGAGAAGGTGCAATTCGATAAAAGGCAAACGCTTTGATGTAAGGACTACCTATCAACGCCCTGATGAATTAACGCAGCAAAAATAAGAATATAATATTTTTGTCATATTCTCAGAGGTAACTGTAAGATATGTGGAGCTTTTTCACAGTGGTGAGTAGTAGACCACGCCACGTTAGCTGTCTCCAACCACACATGTTCGTCCTCCGGTATTCGCCTTTTCGGTCGCTTTCAATATTGGGATAGAAGCAACACGTGTTGCACTCAGAGCCGTATATTCCCTTGTTGCACCCAAGAAACTTCCAGTCACTTCAATTATCACTCTCTAACGCCGAAGCATAAAACGTGTTTTTTATGTAGTGCCGGAATAAGGAAAGACTCTTTCTCCGCTTTCAGGTTAAAGAAAGGCGCATAAAGTGAAGTCCTAACTCTTGTAATGCTGCGTGTACAGCTTAGAAGAATATTTATTTTAAATATTTGGCCAGACACAGGGAGAAATGTGTTGAAAATGTGCGGGCTACTCGCTAAGGCTTTTGCTCCCCGCCAATGCTACTAGGCAAAGCTGGCGCACAAAACCGGAAGCCGTCCAGCAGCTCTGTTTGTAAACAGCGAAAGGGTCTATACCGGAACACATGTAAATCACATGCACCATAATATCTGTTGTACGTATTTGCTGGCATGTTCCCCAAGTCATGTACTTTGTGTATGTTAGCCCTTAGTGGCAAGGTTTATGGGCTCCTCGTGAATTTGGACATTTCTGTTAAAACGTTTTGTGTATTGTGCCTAATCATTTGTGTATGGTAATGTCCTTGTAGTATAGGCTCTGTTTCCAAGTGTTCGTAGCGTTCTACGATGAATAAACTTTCTCAAAACACATGTGTACATGTAACTGAAGTATCAGCTCCATCTTTTTCCACGAGGATCAAATAATCGTCGACAAACCTGAACACACAAGCAAGCCGTGTGTTCTTGAGACGCTCCTGCAGGGTTTTGTCAGTGTTAGCTAGGAATTAGAATAGGCGCGATGGATGGACAAATGCATATGCCTTGGAGCTGAGGGGAAACATCTGCATTCCAAAAGACTTAGGTCAACCTTAAGTACATCGACAATAGCTCTAGGAAGGCTTCAACATGCCTCTCAGTATCATCGTGAACTGCAACATTTCCCTACATGTCAATACGTTTTTTCAATGCAAAGCAATATCTCTTTGTGTTAAATAAAATAGTATAAGTCGTTCACGTCAAAAGAGCACGCCAAAGAAAACTTTTCTCGGAATTTTTTTGTAGGAACGAGATTTACGGTTCTGCAAGCTTCTGCACTCTCAATTCCACAGACATTTGACACAGTCAAGATGCTTTCCTTAGACGAGGACACACACGCTGTAAATTCTTTACATGAGTTCAGTAACTCCCTACAATACTCTGTTTGATGCATCAGGTGCAATGCTATGGAGGCTAGCGAGACTTTTTGCAGAAGATTTGTTCGCACCAAGAAATAGTACAATAATTTTACCACCTGCAATATGATTTTTTTTCGTCATTACTCTGAGTAGCATAGGCAGATACTTTGTGCCCCAGTTGTAAACAAACCCCGTTATCCTTTATGCGGTTGTCAAGAATTTCTTCCGGATCACTTAGCGTCTCTTTGTTTTCGCTTCTTGGTGCTTCATTTGCAGCCCGTCGCGACGCCTCACGCGCAGGCTCATGCTTTACAACGACGAAAGCCAAGCGTGACACGCGTACTCACACGTTTTGCTGACTGAAGTTCTTGCATATATTCCATAGCATTGCACCTGATGTATAAAACGGAGTATAAGGCCCGTATTCAAGAACGAAATATATGTTTCGCGAAAAGTTGACTTATGAAAGTACGAGAAAAGTATAAGTTTGAGATAAGTTTGGGGAAAAATTCAAAAAACTACACTTAAGGCTCTCTTTGAAAGTACCACTTTTCCGGGTAAGTAAGGCTCCTGGGAACGAGGCTGTAGAACATTTCATACTTGTTTTATTAAATGAAGCATAAATAAATAACTAATTTTCGCGGAACACTGGTCGCGAGATCGAGTGACCAGTGTCGCTCGATTGGCCGCGAGATCGAGCGTAGTCGCCGCCTGGCTGCTACTGGCTGAAGCGCACGTGGTGCGGATTGCTCCCTGCGTCGTCTGCTAGCCACGCCGTGTTTGCATGAGTGAGTACGTCATGCACGTTCTCAAAGGGCGGTGTGTTGTGTTGTGATAGCATGAGCTTAACTGCTTGTACGTATACCTAACATGGTGTACAGGAGCAAATGGGCTTGCTCGGCTGTATGCGCATTGTAATAAGATCAGTGAGTGCGACTTTCGAGAGGGCTGTGTATTGCTGTCCTACCCTTCGTTCTCCAGAATCATTTCAGTGTTGGTGCCGCTTTCTGGTTTAAGAGCATCCTAAAGTGCGCTTGGCATAGCCTCAAACATGAGGAGCCTTAAATAGCTTGTGAAGGCAACGTTTTAGCGACTCGTTGGTAAACAAAAACGAGGCTCTATATATAACCGTGCACTTTCGCGTTGTTTTTATATGTACAACTGTGGCACTGTAGTGCATGATGAGCTTTAGTTGTGCTTAAGATGTCCTTTTATTGTACGGTCGCGGTCCCGCTACAGCGAAATATTCCTATCAAGTGAAGTCTGACACTTCGGTACTCAAACTGTCCCCTCAAAAAACAAACAAACAAAAAAACAGACAATAGAATGACACGGCAGCGATAAAACGGAGTTGCCGCGCTCAATTTTAACTTGGGGCAAAATTTACGCAGAACCACCCGTGTGCTTAGATTTAGGTACGCTTTGAAGAACCCTGATGTTCAAAATTAATCCTGACGGCGTGCCTTACATTTCTGTCGTATAATTTCACGCAAAGTCTCATTCTTTTTTATTACATTATCTTGCGCGTTTGTGTGGAGTTGTTATCAATTGATGGAAGGCAGCGGACATTATTAGATGCGTAGCAGCTCATTGACTAGCCTGTGCAACGCTGTCCGTCCGCGCGCAAAAACGCGAGGCAACGCGCTTCTCTCGGCGCAGCTGTTGGAGCGGTGCCAAGTAGGTCACGCCGCAGCTGGGCGTTGACGTCACGCACCCCTCGCACGCTTCCCTCGCAGGTGCGCGCGTACCTCATTCTCTCCCTCACCCGCCGGAGCGCCGCAGCTGCCGGCTCCAACGCCCGCTCGCCTCCAGTGTCTGCATTTCAAACAAACGTTTACACCAGTAAACGCTACACCGAGTTTCGCTTCAAACGAATCTTCCAGCGCTCACCGCAGCACCCGCGTTAGCGCCGTTCAACCCGTGACGCCACCCGTGCGCAACGCTGCTGCTTCGCATCCCATCAGCGTTCCCTTCGGGGAGATGGTCCAATTTTTTAGGGGCGAAGCTCCTTAAAGCGGCACCAGTTCGTCCCCGTCGTAGTGCGTAACCAGTCTTCACGCTAGTACCAGATCTTGACCTCCAAGGTGGTGCCGGTGGGAGATTTCTCCTGTGCGTTGTTGAACAATAAAAAATTCGCAGCGTGCGCGTTAACTAAAAGCCGACTTCTTCTGTCTCTCATTCCCCATTAGCAGCCATTGTTTACCTCCAAGGTAGTGCCTGGTGAGATTTCTCCTGTGCGTGATTAAACAATAAAAATTCACAGCGTACATGTAAAATTAAAGTGAGCTGCAAGTCGCCATGACTCTCATCGACCCTTTAGTATAAACCGGCCCGATCTCACGTCGTTGATGATGTACTGGGCGTGAAGCTGCGCGACGCCGCCGCCAAGATCCTGCCGTACGAGAGCTTCGCCCCACTCATCATCATTCACCCCGTGGATATGCTGTGGAATTTTTGTTAAAAAAAAGACACTTATTCCATAAAATAACCGGACATTTGTTGCATCAATGTCATGCTTGTAATCAATCGATGAAAGCTCTGTACTAAACTCTTACCTTTTTATTTTGTTACTGGAGCAAGAACAAGCGCGTATGCGTTGAACGTCTCCGTGGCGCTAAAGCGCTGTCGATCACGTAGATTTCCTGACTAAACTTATCAACTGTCCTACATTTCACGGAGAACAGTTATTAGATGCGTAGCAGCTCATTGACTAGCCTGTGCAACGCTGTCCGTCCGCGCGCAAAAACGCGAGGCAACGCGCTTCTCTCGGCGCAGCTGTTGGAGCGGTGCCAAGTAGGTCACGCCGCAGCTGGGCGTTGACGTCACGCACCCCTCGCACGCTTCCCTCGCAATAATAAAAAAATGCGTATATATTTGCGCGAGCAGTGCTAATTGCACAGGAATATGGGCTGGTATACAAATTAAAAAGAAGTAAACACTTCAGTAATTCAGTCGTGCTACAGCAGTGCGTAGTACATATATAGAACACAAGCCCAACACGTACAGAGAAAATAACCAAAAGCGTCATAAAGTGTGCAAGCGCAGATTGTCATCCAGGGCGAGCATCCCTTTCATCGGCAGACAGCTGTTGCAAATTGTGAATGCCTCGGTCACTTCGTCGACATGTTGTCTGTCGATATAGGCCGTCGAGGCTGGTAGGCCTGGATAGTGCTACGTAGACCAATATCAGTGGATGGCGCTTGTCGTATTCGTAGACTACCTGGGTGTATGTGGCCTACGTAGCCTAGTCTACAAAGCGGCTGTCAATCAATCTGGAGTCATCCTCTATTTCTTATGAGGCCCAGCCTCGTAAGAAATATAGAGGACACTGCGCCGTTCTTGCGGACTAAGTGCACTTTACGGTGCGATGATGGGAATATCATACGTAACTTTCATTAATGTATTCCTCTGGGATCGAGCAATGCTTCAATATAGCTTCTGATTCATAGGAATAGAAATGCAATGTTTATTACACTGCTATAAACGCGGAGCCAACTCTGGAACCACCGACGTTAATCTGATATGACGCCTGTATCGTAGGAGTACACATCGTAGGAATATCATGTAGTGTTTATTGCTTTCTTGCAAAATTAGATAGCCAGCACCACAAGCACAATTGACGTTGCACCGACAATATGCCTGCATAGACTGTTTTCCAAACCACTTTATAGACCTGGCGTGGCTCTGTGGTAGAATATCTGATTGCCACGCAGAATGCTTGGGTTCGATTCCTGCTGGGATTCTAATTTTAATTCTTTCCATTTGTCGGGTAAACGCTGCCGATGTCGGTTTTTCTTAACGCTCTCGCATTTAAGTTATCAATGTCTGTTCTCGCCGTCCTTTCCTTTTTCTTTCCCCCCTGTCTTCCTTTCCCCAATGTTTGTCCTTTCCCAAATGAGCAGGCAGGCGTTGTGCCCCTTTAGGTGGCAGTTGTCAGCCTGTTCCCTCCCTATTTCCTCAGTGTCTTCGTGTTTTCTATGTATTCAAACCAAATAAATAAATAAATAAATATAAACTGTCACTCACCTGTGGCGCATACCCGTACACCGCGCAGCCCGTAGTAAACGGGTATGCGCCACACGTGTCCGGCGGGAACGGTTTGACGACGTACGCGACAGGATTTTTACGTTATTCATGTCATGACACGACAGTCATATTCGTGAAATCCTCTTACGCTCCCGTGCCAATTTTGGTCTACACCACGCTAAGGGGGCGGTCATGAGTACACCAAGACGTAGGCGGCTAGATAGATAGACAGATAGATAGTTAGATAGATAAGTAGATAGAAACGCTCAAAGTGCCAAAGGTTCGCTAAGAAATACGTCGCATTTAAAAGCGAAAACAAAGAGACGCTAAGTGATCCGGAAGAAATTAATGACAACCGTATAACGGGGTTTGTTTACATCTGAGGCACAGCATATCTGCATTTTTTACTCAGCCTAATGAAGAAAAGAAATCATATTACAGGTGATAAAATCATTTAACTGTTTCTTGGTGCGAACGAATATTCTGCAAGAAGTCTCACTAGCCTCCATAGCATTGCACCTGATGTATCAAACGGAGTATAGTATGAAATTACTGAAGCCTAGTGAAGAATTTAAAGTGTGTGTGCGTTTGTCTAAGAAAAGCTTCTTCACCGAGTGAAATATTTTTGGAATTCAAAGTGCAGAGGCTTGCAGAACCGTATCCCTCGTTCCCCCCACAAAAAATTCCCACAAAGGTTTTCTTTGGCTCACTCTTTTGACGTCAAGGACTTATACTATGCTATTTCACACAAAGAGCTATTGCTTTGCATTTAAAATTGTATTGGCATGTACGGAGTCTTTGCAGATCAGGATGATACTGAGAGACACGTTGAAGCCTTTCTAGAGCTATTGTCGATGTACTTAACGTTGACGTACGTGTTTTGGAACGGAGCTGTTTTCCTTCAAATGCAAGGCATATGCATTGGTCCATCCATTGCGCCTATTCTAAATGACTTATTCCTAGCTAACATTCACAAAACCCTGCAGGAGTGTCTCAAGAATACACCAGTTGATTTCAAAATAATTTTGAGAGTGTGTCTAGAGCCGTTGGTCATCACTTGACAAAAGCCAAATGGTGTTTGTATTCGATTTCTCGATTTCGAACTAGGCCTGTGTCAGAGGTATTGTTTTTGGCAATATGAACCCCGTGCAACGGGGTTCATGCGATCAGAGCATTGCTGATAGGTTCCATAAGCAAACGCGCAGGTTCACGGCAGCAGGCTTTCCAGTTCATGACTTCCATGGCTCAATATTTGCTAAATAAATTCGGTACCAGGACACCACTATCTGTGTGAGACCCTTGCGGATTCAGCACACGTGAAAAAGTAGTGGTGATGCCCTGCATTCACTCAATTGCTCATCGTATAGAGAAAATGGAACGCAAGATTTGATTTGGGAGTGGTATTTACCGCTCCGGAGAAATTGGCGAGCATGTGTGGGTTGGTTAACCCTGGTGCCAAACAAAACGAGGATGTCAAGAACAACATAAGAAAAAGTTTGTTGTCTGGGCTGAAGGAGTGGTGTACTCCCTTCAGCCTTCGTGCGTCGGAAATTATTTAGGACAGATGGGGCGCTGTCTCAACGACAGATTAAAGGAGCATAATTACAATGTAAGGCGAGTAACCGCTAAACACATTGGTATCCATTGTAGAGATTGCGGTTGCCAACCAATCTTTGAAAACGGCTGTATTGTAAGAAAAAATCGCCAGAAAATCACACGAGAGATACTTGAAGCAGTTGAAATTACGCGCCTGGGCAGCTTTTGGGTAAGCATGGCGTGAGTTGACCTCAGCAAAGAAGACAGATTTCCTCGCGTCATAATTGGAAAAAGCGTGCATCATTGTTCATCCTTTCGCTTCACCAAATAAATGATTGGCACTACGAGGCATCCCATGGTGGAA
>NC_051178.1:169070625-169154479 GCF_013339695.2 Rhipicephalus sanguineus | reverse complement strand
CAACCTGTAAAGCTGCAACGAAACAAGCAAATTAAGAGATCTAGCAGTCTTCAGCCTCTTTGAACAACAAAGGCGTTGTTGAGTGCAGTGCTGGGCAGTATCGAAGATACAGTATCTTAGATACTATCTTAGATACTCATGGGTATCTTGTATCTGTATCGCGATACGCCTCGAAAGACGAGTATCTGTATCTGTATTTCCGATACCTCGATATTATATTTATTTATTTATTTATTTATTTACAGATACTGTCAGCCCTTACAAAGGGCTATAACAGGAGTGGAAAATAATACATAATAACATAATCATTGTAGAATCAGAACATAATTAACATGTACAATCAGACTTACAGATAAAGGGACAAAATGAAGTACACCAAGAAACGCAACCAGATAATAAGATTAAATGCACTAGATCAAGTACAGACAAATAAAGCTTTGTTAACTACAAATGAGAATGTGATCTATGTGTTTAAGAATAAATCTACATTGAGCATGAAACGGCTTCTTCGCTCAAGAAGAATTCCAATCCTTAATGGCTCGTGGGAAGAAGCTATACTTAAAAGAATCAGTGTAAACCGCAGGAGCACGAATGAACATTGAATGGCGATGTCTAGAAGTTTCACGACGAAGAATATCAAAATAGTCGGCATACCTTATATGAACATGATGATTAATAATCAGGTAAAGATATTTAAGTCTTTCGTATTTAGTTCGAGCCTGAATCGTGGGTAGCTCGGCTAGTGCACACAGTTGAGATGGTGAATCCGTCCAACGATATTTATTGATATAAACCGGACTGCTAGACGCTGAATTTTTTCAATTTTCGAGATGTTGGTAACAGAGAAAGGATCCCAGACAATTTTAGCATATTCTATGATGGGTCTAATAAGCGTCTTGTAGGCTAAACATTTTGTTTCTTGCGTTGCAAACGGCAAATGGCGCCTAAGACCCAGAGAGACTTGTTGGCCCTTGCACATACATAATCTATGTGATGATTCCAGCGAAGAACTCGTAAAACTCAACAAGGTACTTATGCTGTCAACTCATTTTAAAGATCATGATTATGAATATAATACGTATAGTAGAAAGTAATTTTTCTTTCGAGAGACTGTCATAACTACAGTTTTTAGAGGTTTAGCACCATTTGCCATTCTTCACACCATTTCCTTATTTCTCTAAGTTTTGTTGCAATTTTACCTGATCATTCACTGTGTCTATTTTTTTTGTATATGATGCAATCATCTGCGAAGAGCCTGATAGAAACGTCTATTTCATTCGGGAGATCATTTATAAATAAAAGGAAAAGAAGTGGTCCCAGAACACTACCTTGGGGTACTCCCGACTTTACAGCTGAAACTGGAGACTTAGTGCCACCAATTTCAACATATTGTTCACGAGAATGAAAATAACATGAAAACCAGTTTGTAATAGTAGGGTTTCGGAACGTAACATCAATTTTTCTTAGTAATTTATTGTGAGATACTTTATCAAAAGCTTTCGCGAAGTCCATGAAAATCATATCCGTCTGTGCACAAGAGTTAATTGTTTTCGAAAGATCATGGACTAATTCGACGAGCTGGGATGTTGTAGATAACCTTGTCGAAAACCATGTTGGCAGTTAGATAATAAACTGTGTTCATTTATATAGCTTAATAGATGTTTCAAGACTATATGTTCAAGCAGCTTTGAACAAGTGCTAGTAATTGAAACCGGCCGATAGTTTGCTACATTGTCAGTACTGCCGCTTTTAGGAATGGGAATAACTTTAGCTTCTTCCACTCTTTGGGTAAGGAACCACAGAGAAGTGAAGACCTAAAAATTAATGCGAGGTATTTCGAATTCCATTCAGCCGTATCGATATAGAAACTCATAGGGATGCCATCGGGCCCAGGGCTTTTCTTTAGTTCAATTGAGCAAGAGGTTTAGGACGCCCTGTCAGAAATTTCGACGTCAGTCATAGGTGGCCTGTCTAATGGTGATTCAATGATTGGCAAAATTCCGTTATCTTCTGTAAACACTGATTGCAACGTATTCATTAAAACTTCAGCGGTAGGACCCCCCGTAGACTAGTCAATGAGCGAGCTTTCATTGATGGATAACATATCTCCAAAACTTATCCGGGGCCTCCCTTAAAATTTCGAAACTGTGATGCAAAGAACCTTTGCTTGGATTCCTTCACAAGTACTTTATATCCTTACCAAGACGTCGAATGGTTGAGTGATTCTGAGCACTAGGATTACTTTTATAATTCTTACGTTTTCGTTTTAATTGTCTTTTTAAGTGTATTATTTTCTCTTGTTATCCAAGGTCTTCTATTACTTGTTTTCTTAAGACGTTTTGGTATAAAGAGTTTTATAGAAGACATGACCAAGTTAGAATAGTATCCCCAGAGATTAATCTGGGTTCTGGTTGTGCTTGCAATACTCACAGAAACGCTCAAAAGGAGCCCTCTAACAAATCCAGAACTCCAACATCATCGGCTCTAGCAAAGTTTAAAACATATTTTGGTGAATGGTTGACAACAGTGGGCAAAAGACTAAAGAGAGTACAACAAGCTTATGATCCGAGATACCATCCGCTGGTCTCACAGGCCAATAGAAAAGGCAACAATTGATTAGACACAAAAACAAGGTCGAGGATAGATGAAGTACGCGTACAGACCCTTGTATAGTCGCTCACCACCTGGCTTAAACCAAAACAAAAAACAAGTTCAAGGAGCTGTTCACAATTCGAAATTTCTGATACTCCAGGAGAGTAGTCGTTCCAGTTTATTCCAGGTAGGTTGAAGTCACCCAAAAGTATAATATCACCATATTGCACATTGCGATCCATGAAGCACCGGAGACTAGAAAGAACCTGGACTGGAGAACTTGGTGGCCTATATATACCACATATATGCACGACGCGATTCTTAAAAACTGCCCTAATGCATACTGCCTCAATGTCATAAGGAACAGAAAGTACAGTAAACTCAATATTGTCACGAATTAGCAATGCAACCCCCCCACCTCTACCATTCCGGTCTTTCCTGACTATGACATAAGATTTGGGAGTTATCTCGCTATCTAATATATCTTTATGAAGCCATGTCTCCGTAATCAACATAATATCCGGTTCATGTTCTATTGTCAGCGCTTCGATGTCCTCGACCTTATTTAACATGCTTCTAGCATTCACATTCAATATCTTGAAGCAATCCCTTTCCAAAATTCAACCAGAATTATTCTGTTGACGAGCTTGACACTCGTAGCGCTCTTTCGTGTTTTCGTTCCACGCGTAAAGGACATTATTAATTTTGATTTTGTCGTGAAGAAGCTTAACTTTTGCTCCCTTTGACCGTTCCTCCTCCGAGGACGTCCAAAGGCATTTCCTTATTTCAACAAGCCTCTTCGAATAATCCTCACTGACGCTTATGTTCGTTTCCTTAAGCATTGAACAGTGACTCAAAATTTTAGTTTTATCTCGGAAGTCAGCTAACCTCAGGATTTTGGGACGGTCTCTACCTGCAGTCTTTTGACCTAGGCGATGTATTCTTTCAATTGAATTTATTTTAAGTTTCAGGACGCCGCTAAATACATCGTCATTCACCTTTTTCATCAAAATGTCATCAGTTTCACGTCCCTCTTTTCTAATACCTCTTATTATTAGGTTATTTCGCCTGGATCTGTTTTCTAATTCATCAACCTTCCGGTTGAGTGAATCTATATTCCTGTCTCTTTCATTCAGAGCACCCTCAACGTTGGTTAGTCTGTTTTTCACAGCTTCAAATTCCTTCAAACTTCCTTCAATGGTTGATAGTCTGGTATTCATTTGAACCAAGCTTGCTTCAGAAGACGCCTGTTTTTTCCTGAATCTCTGAAAGTTTGCTCAAGATACCTTCTGTGTTTCAAGAAGTTCCCTAATCATTTCCGCCTGTGTAGGCCCGGGATTTTTTTTCAACATCTCCCGATAATAACAAAATTCCGGCCAGAGAAAAACACTCGCCAATACATTTCACAATGGTATGTGGACACGGCAGCACTACAAGACAAAGGTAATCACTACGAATACCATATTTCTTTTCACTAACCTGCATGTACAAAGGTGCGTGAGCCATCGCTTTCACGGCCGTGCCCGCCGTGTCCACTGAAGACCATCGCTGCCGCTGCTGCTTCTAAGTCCAAAAACCAGGCATGCCGGTACTTTTCGGATGACGTAAAGGTGCTCGAAGAAGGTGCGCAGGAGACGCTCTCCACGTGCAGATTCAACCACGGCGGCTGGCAGGGAACAGCGCTTGCGTTGTGAAAACAACTTGGTTCGTTGAAGAACGAAGGCATGATCACCGACGCTTTCGCAGAGCGGTGCCCGCCATTCACTTGTCCCGCCGATCCGCCGATGACGAAAAAACACCCAAGCAGGATCTGCATGTACAAAGGTGCGTGAGCCATCGCTTTCACGGCCGTGCCGCCGTGTCCACTGAAGACCATCGCTGCCGCTGCTGCTTCTAAGTCCAAAAACCAGGCATGCCGGTACTTTTCGGATGACGTAAAGGTGCTCGAAGAAGGTGCGCAGGAGACGCTCTCCACGTGCAGATTCAACCACGGCGGCTGGCAGGGAACAGCGCTTGCGTTGTGAAAACAACTTGGTTCGTTGAAGAACGAAGGCATGATCACCGACGCTTTCGCAGAGCGGTGCCCGCCATTCACTTGTCCCGCCGATCCGCCGATGACGAAAAAACACCCAAGCAGGATCTGCATGTACAAAGGTGCGTGAGCCATCGCTTTCACGGCCGTGCCGCCGTGTCCACTGTATCTTAAGATACAAGATACTTGTATTGCAACACAACCGTGCGAAACAATAATCGCTGGCCAAGCTCCGCTTCTCAAGCTGGTACTGGTGCCACTAAGCCATCTGAATAAGTCTAAGGGCAGTGACGTCATTTTATTGTTACGCCTGAGTCATCGACTGAGGGTAGAAGATCAGGAAGACAAGCACGCGGACGTCTACGCCCAGCCCACGTACCTTTTGTTTTCTCTATTTCTTTTCTCTTTAGTTGCACCGCTGCCGCGACACTTGCTCTTAGCCACTATCCTGCGCCGCGTACTCCACTGCGTGCGGCGTCTATCGCGCAAATTCTGATGTTGTTACTGTGTCGTTATTGAAGATTCTCTTGCGTCTTGCTCCGTAACAAAATGTGATGCGTGCAAGCATGGGGTTGCTTTGCGTCGCGTGGATTTTACATATCAGCGATTTGAAGGATCTCGTGGATGTAAGTTTGACTTGCATGCAATGAATAAACTTATATGCAAATAAAATTCTAACAACTTTAGCACCACTGGTACTGATGCAAAATCTAACAGAGCAAGCGTTTACCTAACAAAATATTTTGGCGTACCATATTTTCACTTCGATCTACATTTATTTAAATAATTTATGAAATCATAATTTGATTATTAGCACAAGTGTTTTCTTAGCTGTCATTTTGCATCACATACACTACCTAGGCCTCTGCACTGCTTTTCCGGTCTGGTCACTGCAGTATGTCTTTTGTAACGCGCTCACAAAATAAGATTTCTGCTTTGTTCTTCTAATTGTCTGCTTTATTTCTACTATACTGTTTACACATTTACACGTTGCCAAGGCGATTTTGAAAACAAATATATTATGTGGGCGTGCCTTGAGTATACAGTACAAACTATTCTGCTTACCGCTTTTAAGAGAATAGAGAAATTGAGTTTGCAATATAATAATAGAAATCATTAGGAGCCACCTTAAAGATGTTAGGAAGGGGATTCGAGAAACGTTGTTTTACTGAATGCTCCGTTTTGCTCATGAGCGTCCCAACGAGCCGTTTCAGGCAATTTTTCATAGGCACTGAATTTTCTATTGTGTCAACAGGTAAGTTGACGATACTTCATGCTCATAGCTTTAAGGGCGCCGTCTGTATTGTGCTTCTGTACTCATTCAATGTGAATGTGTGATACACAACCACCTCTCTATTTTACTTATATTTGTTTTCCTGTTTTAAGGCTTCTTAAATATTTTTCTCATTACTAATCGCCACGTAATGGGAGCTATAAGCGGCAAAAGCGCGAATAGCGGCGGTGTCCTGCGACGCCTTGTGCAACTATACAATACGTCTGAGACATTTCTGTGTTGCACATGTTCTCTCGTTGAAGAAAAATTGCTAAAAGATTGCACGTTAGTGAGTGTGTCAACAAAGAATCCGTTGCGCCAGCAGCCAGGTAGAACATGGAAATTCGTTGCAGTTTTACATCATCTACGTATACACCAGGGGTCTCAAACTCAGCTTATAGCCGGCGGGCCGCAGTCGCGAAATTTAGCTCCAAGGGCCGGGACAGTGAAGATGGTGGGGTAGGAGAAAGTTTGAACAAAATGACGTTGCCATTTCAAAGGAAGCCTTTCCCATATCTCATATACAGGTCATTTCTGAAGAGGATTTGGAGTCAGGATTCGAGAAACATCGATACCCATGTACACAACGAGTGAAATCTAGACGCGGATTGAAATATAGAGTTTTTGTTCCACGGTTATGTTTCAGCACATGGTGACCACATGTTTCTCACGAAAGAAATGCTTGAGACCAATCATGTCTGTGTAGCTCACGAACATACTTATTTAGAAAATAAAAACAAATGGAACGGAGACGGTCATGTGTGCCGGCCGGGCCGCTGGCGAACGGTCTCAAACCCCGTATACACCATGCGTCCTGACCGCCCCCCCCCCCTTCCAAAAAAAAAAAAAGTCGCTACCAGCGTTGTTGCTGCTGTACACCTGTCCGTATATACGGTATTGTGCAAACTTTTTTTTACGGTACGGACAAGGTAAAAGTCCACACTGGTGTTTGCACCGTCGTGCGAAGGCTTCTTATTGACGTCATTGTGATTATATGGCAACGCGCTAGCTGGTCGGCAAGCTGAGCAGCGACTCCCATAAATTGCAAAAATGACAAGAAAACCGCTGTCAGCGAAGTGTATAAAGAGTTGTCCTGTGGAGAAACTAAAACAAGCCCCAATAAGTTATTTTGAAAAGAAACTAATGTACATTGAGCAAGAAGGGCAAACTTTTTGAGATACTAACAGTCATTTCATTCAAATGAAACAAAATAGGTCACAGTTAAGAAATTCTCCGGCAGACATTTTTGTGTATAGGTGTTTGCTGCTATAATAACAAATTTGAGAATGTATCGAAGTATCTTCAGATACAATTGCCAAGTATCGTATCGGATACAATTACTGCGGCAGTATCTTGTATCTGTATCTCCAATACTTCTTGCCTGAGTATCTTGTATCGTATCGCGATACAAATTCAAAGTATCTTTGCCCAGCCCTGCTTGAGTGCTTTGAAACGCACCCCACTACCCACGCCTCGCGAAGAACGAAACTGAAACTGTGGAAAAAGATCCGTAGACAGTTCGCTAGCTAACGCTATCCAATCCGAAGCCTGTACTTCCCATCATTCCCATGGTGGTTGAACGATCGCAGCGCCAGTTTCCTCTCTAGGTTGCTTGCTTCGGATTTACGGTATTCAGTTGAAACTCGATCTAACGAAGTGATGAGGACGCTTGAATTATTTCATTAAATCTGGAAGTGCGTAAAATCGAGAAGGGGATTTTTCGGCTCTTTGAAATCTTAAAATTGTAACATATAGCAACAACCAAAAGCTACCAGGCCATTGCTCTCACCATTAATCTATAGAGACCGGATTGTAGGCAAATGCCTATTTTGTTCCTTGAGCATTTTGACATATGAGCATGAATTAGAGGTTAAGAAGGGCTTTTATAGTGTTTTTATAGTGCCTATAAATGCCTATTTTTGGGGTTCATGTCTGAATGGTTACAAATGCCTATAAATGCCTATTTGCAAAATTGGCGCTTATATAAGGCAGCCTCAAGTTTCGCTCCCGGGTGCTGTTTGAAACCATTATTCATGTTACCGCGTAAGATTGACTGTTGGGAACTATGGGGTTCAACCTATAGTCCTCTAGTTCAATAAACTCTAGTCCTCCAGGTCAACCAACCAACAATCCGAGCGGTTGCTGGTTGGTTGGCCCGAGCGGTTGGCGAATGCGAAACCGCGGAGAGCCGTCAGCGGAAAGGAGAGTGAAGAGCAAAAAAAAAAAAGAAAGAAAAATGCGAACTGCACGCAGCTTTTGTTTCGTTTGTAATTTACTTTTTAAGGTGTTCACTGCAGTAGCGTAGCCAGGAATCCTTTTCAGGGGAATTAAAGGACAGGGGACAACCATACCTTATATATATTCATGCATGCGTTGGTATGTCTGTGTGTATATACACACACGCAAAACTGAAAAGTTTCGGGGGAGAGGAGAAAGTTGAACCCTCCCCCCCCCACCCCCCGCCTGGCTACGCCAGGGGTTCACTGCCAGGGAAGAAATTGGCTCTACGCAATTCCACCCGGCTAATAGGAGGAATCGCTCCCTTCTGGTTTTTTAGCAATCTGGCTGTCTGCTCCTCAAGTGTTGAAGATTGGGCGAGTTGGTTCGTCGTACTTGAAATGGTATAGCGCATTACGGGGAAGAAGAAACGGCCTAGCAGACCGACACAAGAGGACAGAGCGCTAACTTCCAACTGAGCTTTATTGTCAAAATGCATCAAATATGTAGACTTGCGCAAGCATACAAAAACACCCTAACGCAACGCCAAGATTAGACACCATCGCACCGTCACACACCACAAATTCACAGACGGTTTCCCTGATTAAGAAAGGCCACTTCATGTTCAGATAAAGCCAAGGAAGGAGCGCTGATACACGCGATGCCAGCTCTGGCTATACAATGCGCTTCTATTATTTCTCGAGTGATTTGTGACGGGTGCTTTTTTAACACTTCACATTGATCAAACATGGGGGAACATCCACAATCGCGGCAGTGAATTCCAATATGGCCCTGGATTGCTTTGTGAACATTGTAATGGTGCTCTTTTAGCCTTTCATTAAGGCAGCGTCCCGTTTGGCCGATATACGTCTTACCACATGAAGGTGGTATCGAGTAAACAACCCCCACTTCACATGGCACAAACCGAGTTTTGTGCTTGGTTGAGCAAACAGTGGCACGTGATTTGAGGGGATTGACTGCTTTGCAAAGCCGCTGTAACTTATCCGGCGCCGAAAACACCACCTTCACGCTGACTTTCTCCCCTATCTTTTTTAGTCGGTGGGAAATGTCATGCACGTAGGGTAAAACTACGGGTCTTTTTCGGTCGTTAGATTGCGGCTGAGCCTATTAAAACAGATAAAGAGAGACTGCAACTCCGAGGCTCAGCCGCAATCTAACGACCGAAAAAGACCCGTAGTTTTACCCTACGTGCATGACATTTCCCACCGACTAAAAAAGATAGGGGAGAAAGTCAGCGTGAAGGTGGTGTTTTCGGCGCCGGATAAGTTACAGCGGCTTTGCAAAGCAGTCAATCCCCTCAAATCACGTGCCACTGTTTGCTCAACCAAGCACAAAACTCGGTTTGTGCCATGTGAAGTGGGGGTTGTTTACTCGATACCACCTTCATGTGGTAAGACGTATATCGGCCAAACGGGACGCTGCCTTAATGAAAGGCTAAAAGAGCACCATTACAATGTTCACAAAGCAATCCAGGGCCATATTGGAATTCACTGCCGCGATTGTGGATGTTCCCCCATGTTTGATCAATGTGAAGTGTTAAAAAAGCACCCGTCACAAATCACTCGAGAAATAATAGAAGCGCATTGTGTAGCCAGAGCTGGCATCGCGTGTATCAGCGCTCCTTCCTTGGCTTTATCTGAACATGAAGTGGCCTTTCTTAATCAGGGAAACCGTCTGTGAATTTGTGGTGTGTGACGGTGCGATGGTGTCTAATCTTGGCGTTGCGTTAGGGTGTTTTTGTATGCTTGCGCAAGTCTACATATTTGATGCATTTTGACAATAAAGCTCAGTTGGAAGTTAGCGCTCGGTCCTCTTGTGTCGGTCTGCTAGGCCGTTTCTTCTTCCCCGTAATGCGCTATACCATTTCAAGTATGTCTGCTCCTGCTCTACACTTCACGCCGGAAAGACACTAAGGAGTGTGTTTATTCGACGGTGGACACATGACTCATTCTGCAGAACACGGGAGTGCGAACCGTGCGGGACAACGCACGCTATGTTCAAATGTTGGTGCCTTTGTGCCATCTTAAGCAATAAAATTTTTGCTTTCCTGTCGTCGATAGAGGTCGCACACGTCTTTGTTTGAAATTATTTGCATTTATGTGAAAATGTATTGTGTCTACATTTACGATTTTGGAAGCCTAAAACATCGTTTTGCCTGCCTATTTTTGGCGCGTAAAACGAGCTTTTTTAGTGCCTAAAAATCCGGCCTCTATTAATCTATTGCTATGCATGTGAAAAGTCCGCGAGGCCGGCCTGAGGATGGCCCTGACATGAGGCTCTCTTGTCGCTTGGACATAGGGGGCACCATGTCCAGGCGATGCGAGCCAGGCAGACCGTTCCGTGAAGCAATGACGGGTGTACAATATACATGGAGAACGATCGAATGAAGTGATTGTGCAAGCAGGCCGAGCCAGAAAATTGCAAGGAGACTATTAGTGCCACGAAACCAGCCACCGCCGCCTGACTGACTGCTGAATCCATGCATGGGCACAGTGCAGCGTCTATACTAATGCTATAGGGCTATAGCGTTTGAGCGCACGCTTAAAGAAAAACCCATCTCTGCAAAATTAGAAGGATATATCACCGCTTTTTACGCAGTTATTTCCAAGAAAACTTCATTAAATCGGGTTTTGTGGCCGAGCTAATTCATTAATTTGAGGCCTATGGGTATTTGCTGGGAAATCACAAAATACTTCATTAGATGAGGAACTTCATAAAATTGCGTTGTGTTAGGTCGAGTTTTAACTATATTTCATTTCCTTAGGAGGCTACATATTACTTCTATGTGTCTGCCTTTAGTCACAGAACTATTTTAAGTTGTCTCATGTGCATGTGATGAATTTGAACGTCACAAGCCATTTCTTGGAATGGCCTTTGGTTTTTGGTTTCAGGAAAGTTACCTGAAATGTTGTAGGGTGAGTGAATCATTGTAAACATGCAGGAACATTCTTTTCTTTCCAATACTTCGTCATTGAGGGACCATTGCAGATATGTGCTGCCAAGGCCGGAATTTTTTTCGGGGGGTGTTTGTGTGTAGAACGGCGAACTATGGCAACTACTGGTTGCTGTGAAGGCGTGAAAGTATTTTAGTGCCACCCGAAAAGTTAAAGCATGAAAAAATCTCGGGGGTGTCAGAACCCCCTCAACCCACCCTTACTTACGGCCCTGTGTGCTGTATGCTGCAGCTGCAGTGCGTTAGCAGTGTTCAGACAGGGACGTTGAACCCTGTTCCATGGGTCAGTGACCCTGGGATCAAATAAACTGTCATGAGTCACTGTATGGTACTGATGATGACTTTTAATTTCCCGTTTCAGAAAAGTCAGCTGGAATGATATAGGGTGAGCGGATCATTGCGGAAATGCAGGAATTTCCTCTTCTGTCCGATACTTCATGATTGAGCGATCATTGCAGCCGCAACACGATGGCAATGTCTGGAAGCTGCTTTGAATCCTTGTCCAATCTTGCCGTTAAGGTCTTTGTAAAAATGTTCAACTCTCTGGCATTTGGAAAAGCCATCAGCCAATTGTGCCTTCAGCAAAAAAAAAATTAAAGAAAAAGTGAACCAAAGCAGACAGGTATAAGTGGTCTAGAAAGTGTTCATTTGTGCCACTGGCATAGCCAGAGGCATAGCCCTTTTTAGAATTGAAAATAGTCGGAGACCCGTCTGCACCATGGCGTGTTTATTAGAGCAGCAAAAAAAAAAACTCATAAAGAAGAAGAAGAGGCATGTGCCAGGAGCTCTGAGAAATGTTCCTTTTCTTTTGTTGCTATGAACCTCCAACATCTTCCCGCCGACCAAGCGGTTAGCTTGAAGCCTCCAAGCAGTAAAGGTGTTGCACAGCCCTTCGTGCTTTCCTTCCGTCTGACTCTCAGGAGACACAGACAGACGTGATCGTCACGACCCATAAATGTCTCTTTGATTACGGCCAGAACCCATAGAGCCTTGGAGATTTCTCGTTCATGATAAGTACAACGTCTCCTACTTTTGCTTCACTACAAGCAGTGCCATTGATGTGGTGAGCTAATTGTAGCTGTAAAATATATTCCTTGCGCCATCTCTTCCAGAAGGCATCAAGGCATTCTTTTCTTTGCCTCCAACGTCTTTGTAGTTTATCTTTGGTCGAACTAGGCTCCGTCTCCGTGATCTCATCGTCAGGAATGTGACCTTCGACCAATCAGACAATGAGCCGGTGTAAGCCGTGGCTCCTCCAGCTGACTTGGTATTACTGTCAATGGACGAGAGTTTACTAATGATTAAACTTCTGTCAACACGGCCTCTAATTCAACATAGTTCAGCAAGGCTGTCTTCAAGGCCTTTTGTAGTGCTGTCTGTACGTATCAGCCGTTCCCAGAAACCGCCCCACTATGGGGCGCAATCCGCTCTAAACTTCCATTTATTTCCATTCTGCCTCAAGTACTGAAGTATGCATTCATCTCGGACTGACTCACACATACTTTTTAGTTCCTTTGACGCTTTGTGAATGGAGACAGAAGTGAGTGAGTGAGTATGAACTTTATTCAGGTCCTGAGGAGAAAGAAAGCGGTGCTGAAGGCCCCGCCAATCAATTCGGCGGCTCCACCATGCACAGAGGACAACAACAACAACACCCAGGTCGGGGCCGGTAGACAGAGTCCTTCGGCGACGGCCCGGGCCCTCTGGACAGCCTTGAGCTGAGCTCTGTGCTTCGAAGCGCTGAGTCCCATGAGGACTGGTCAGAAAAATCTGTACCCGCGTTGGCAGGGCACAGCCAGAGCATGTGCTCGAAACTGTTATATTCATGGCCACAGTGCGAGCATCAGTAGGAAAGTCAGGATTGATCCTGCTTAGTGTCGTCGGTGTTATGTATGTTCGAGTCTGCAACTGTCTGTAAGTGACTGCTTGTGCTCTGTTGAGCTTTGTGTGAGGAGGAGGAAAAGTTCGACGTCCTAACCGATGATGAGAGGTGAGTTCGTGGCAGGGCTGGGCAGTATCGCGATACAAGAGTATCGCGATAGTATTTCAGAGATACTTTTGTGTATCTGTATTTCTGTATCGAGATACATTTGAAAAATGTATTTGTATCTCAGTAGTGAAATACATTTACGATGTATCGTTTGTATCGCGATACTATGCAGGACACGAGCATCTCGTTACATTTTTTTTGTCGGAAATGAGTTGAGGCGTGTTTTCAAGGAGGGAATGAGGGGGTTTTTTGTTTGTTTCTGTGCCAAGAGAAGGAAAGGCGCGCCGCCGGTCGCTGACAGAAAGGGCGGCGATGGTTTCCCCTCATGCACAGAATGGCCCATGTGGTAAAGCACGCGACGCCACAGACGGCAGAATCGCGGAGGCAGTGTTGTCGGCCTCTGCCTGCTCTGCCGACGAAAGTCGCTGTCTCTCGAGGCCAGTGCAGCACGCCTAATTTTTTTTCGGATGGCAAGCGATTACTTCGTGACCCCCCGCGCTGATACCGCCTTGGTCTAGAGGCTTTGCAATGCTTCGCGTGCGTTCAGTTCTCAAAGGGGCGGCACTTCGAAAAGCAGTTCCCGTTGTCGCGGCGGAAGTGACTAGAAGATGGCTATCTTTGTCGCGCTTTCAGCCACCTCTCCAGCCTGTCTGGGTGCGTTCCTAATTGATCACAGGCGTGAAACGGTCTATTGTAGTACCAGGCTCCCCCACCGCCGGAGGCGACTTCGCCTGTTGCGGGTTGCTGAAATGGGTGCTGGTAGTGTTGGTGGTGGTGACTGCTTTATCGAAGAGTGTCCCTTTCGGCCCAGGCGACGAGTGCTTGCTGTAGTTTGTGATGGGGCGCTCTGAGCAGCTGTCCCTGTTTCCACGCCTGTTTAGAGAGCTGGCAGGAGCGACTTGGGAGGACTTAAACCCTCTCACCCCCAAACAACGTGATTTTTGGAAGCCAATGTTTGAATTTGGGTTCCATTGCGCGTAGGTAATTATGGCCGGCCTATATGGGCAGCGGAATCCTCAGCCGTCTGGCCCGGCGCCGACCGGGCAAGACGGCTGATTCCGAAGGTGGGGACCGACTTCGGCTTCTGAACGGTCAGAACAACCCACGTGAGGGCGGAAGTGTTTCGGTATCTAGATGACCCGAGAAGAGATATCGCCACGCTGCAGGGCTACCTGGCTTTGAAGGCGGTGTTTATGCACTATAACACGAATCTGTGCTCGTCTGCAGTGGTATAGAGAAACTTTTTTTTCTTCTTTCGCAAGTCTTGTGCTGAGGCCCTACCAACACTGCCTAGAAGACAGCCTATTTGAGATGCTCACACAGCAACCTTCTCAGCAACGCAGATCTTATCTGCAAAATAAATGTATACATTTTTTTCAATTCACTGGTATTCATTAGTGATTCGAGTGATTTGTTTAAACTGTGCTGTTTCTAGCATAGCTCATTTTGTCGTCACCAACTATGTCGATTTCGGTGTCTAATTCTCGTTACCCTTGCTGTGAAATAGTGTACTTTTTATTGCAGTTGATACGTGTAATTAAGCGATTATTACTAATCATGTACTTTGTAACGCCCCTCCTGTTTAATGTCTTAATGGCATTGAGGGTACTGTAATAAATAAATAAATGAACTGAAAGTATCAATGCGCTACAACTTTACTTACAACATTATGCTGCACTTATAAATGTCTGCAGAGTATCAGCATCCTTGAAATGAAAAAAGTATTCCAGTATCTGTATTGCTGTATCTGTATACCGGAATACTTTTTTCGTCTTATTGCGAAAGTATCTCTGAAATATACCGTTTCGGTAAAGGCAAATGTATCTCAGTATCTGTATTTTAGGCTTCCAGTCCATGTATTTCGATATCTGTATTCCGGAATACTTTTCCGAGTATCTCTGCCCAGCCCTGGTTCGTGGTATGACACGAGCGGGTCTTTGTTATCGAGGTTCCTGCAGGCTGCATTGAAGCGAGGGGGTGGACCGCAGACGCGGAAAGCGAGTTCTCGCGCCAGTTGGTGTGCCCGCTCGTTTGGGTTGCAGTAAGGAGAACCGGAAATGTTTCCCATGTGAGCCGGGAACCATGTTATGTGTGAGGACGGGAAATTATCTTCGCCCCTTTCTTGGTAGAAGAGCTTGTTAACGACTGTAGCTGCCTTCGAAGAGACGAGGGCCGCCGAAAAAGTTCTTATAGCTGTTCTGGAGTCCGAGTAAATGATAGAGGCTCCCGTGCAGCTTTGAAGGGCCACCGCAATGGCCATTTCTGCTGCTTCGTGGGTGAAGTTGGTAACTACCGTGGCTGCGTTGACGAGCGAGCCATGGGCGTCCACCACGGAGACGGCGTAGGCGCCTCGATGCCAATATCTTGCAGCGTTAACAAAGAGGACTTGCGTTTCGTTGCGCATGATCTTGGCGAGTATGGCCTTGGCTCTCGCTTTTCTCCGTCCTTCGTTGGGGGTCGGGTGTATGTTTCTGGTAATCGGATCAACTGTTATTGCTTTCGTGGCGTTTTTGAAAAGTTGTGAGTTCTCTGGCGGCATGAAGAGGGCTGAATGCCGGCTTCTAACAAGATCTCGTTGACCGCCCTTGAGAGTGAGACTAATTTGGGCGTGCCGCTGTGCCTCAAACAGTTCGGTAGCTGTATTGCGCAGGCCCAATTGGAGGAGTCGTTCCGTACTGTTTCGAGGGAGGCTCAGGACCCTTTTCAGTCCTGTTCTAATTAGTGTATCGATTTTGTTGAGCTCCGTCTTCTTCCAGTGGAGGAAAGGGGCGGCGTACGTTACGTGGCTGATGAGAAAGGCGTGAAATGCTTTCATGAGGTTGTCTTCTTTCAGAGCCATATGGGTCGTATATCTGAGCTGCCGCCTTTAAAACATTCCTCTTCGTTGTCTTCATAGATGCTACGAGCTGCATAATATCGAAGGTGTCAAACCTTTACACTTCATCTTCAGGGTACCAAAGAACTCCCAATAATTTCTTGGTCTTAGGAACCGTTAAACGAATATCTTTATTAATGCCTTCTCATTCTTCACTGAGATGTTGAAGACTTGTGGAATTTGTCGTCCATTTACGCAGATGCATTCCTACTTCATTGATAACATTAGCCGAATTATTGCAGACCAGCAAAGCTGCTTCTGCTGTGTCTGCTCCGGCCACAATGTCGTCGACGTAAAACTGGTGTTTTAGACCGCTGGGCATCTCTTTGTGTTCTCCCATGGTATTCTGAAAGTGATCATGAAGAGTGGCACTAAGAAGAAACGGGCTTGATGCGGCTCAGAACGGCACACGAGTCATCCTCCAAACATGCGCGGGTACTTGCTCTGCAAAAACAATTTCCTTAATATTCTCGTATCGCTTTGTCATATCGTGTCAACAACTCTTCGTCTTTGAGAAGCCCCCATCGGCAGTGGAGTCACAATATGAGTGGGCCTGGCAGTTACGCCACATGAGAATTCGTGCCAAATTCCTGCATTACTTGCCCTGCACTGATAAACCATGCATTTCTGTCATGCGAAGGGGCATGAGTTATAACGAAGCGGGATATAACGAACTAATGGATATAACGAAGCAATCGTAATTCCCATAGACGCCCATGTATTTAAAGCTAAAATTTCCTCGCCATGGACATAACGAACCTTTTTTTTCCCTACCGAGCATTTACTGATCATTTTGGTAGCCGGCAACTCAATGTAGCGCGCGACGGTTTACGTCCCATCACGGATGCGGCAATTCAAAACTCGCGCCTCGCTCTCCCGAGGAGCCGCCCAGAGTAGAGAACATCTACCACTTTAGAGAACGGAAACTGTACCTTTGACTGTAGTACGGAAATAAGGGTAGCGGCGGCGTTACTGAACTGCAATAGAGCGAGGCGAGATGATGCTGCAAAGCTCGAGACGGAAAAGTGGCACCTTACCGTGGAAAATGTCAAGGCAAAGTGTAAGGAAGAAAGTGACAAGGCTACCGCGGAAAGGAGAGCTCTGCTCGCGGCACTTGCTGTAGAAAAGGACATGCGAGTCGCACTGATGACACAAATAGAAGAACTGCAGCAGGCTTTGCAAAACCGTGATACTACTATCAGACGATGCGATCCAACGCTGACCGACGGGAGCCCGGAGGCGGAAGATGCGGGATCTGCACACGCTAAAGTAGTGGTGCCATCCACAGATGAAACACTGGAAAACAAGAGCATCCATAACATAGATCAGGAAAAGAGCCCGGCCACCGACACACCGAAGAGGCAGGTTGAGGAAAACGAAGGTCGCGCCTCTAAACATGGCCATGGGCGAAAACATGACCTAAACAGGAAGGAACGAAAGAAAACGCACCCGAAGCCGTCGGCTCCTGTGCCTACTCAGGGGGCTGATCCATCCCAGGTGAGTCTCAACGCAATGCCTTGCCCGAAGAAACCGGAACCTCGACTTGCGTTTGTACTCGGCGACGGAAACGCGCATCGATTGAGGTATGCGGTGTCGCGGGCTACAAAGAGGAGCAGGCTCGTGATATTCCGTACCAAGAGAGATGCTACGTTACAGGACGTCATGAGAGATGCGGATGCTGCGGATGACATATGGAGCTCGCCAGAAGCTATCATCATCATCCATGCTGGCCTCCAAGACATCGCCTATAACGACGTGCCCTTAAAAGAGTTAGCCCAGTAACTCACTGATACAATCGCAGCCTGGAAGAAGCGAACAGAAAAACACCTTTTCGTGCTCTATGGAGTTCCTGAAATACCGGGCGAAGCGGTCCTGAATGGAAAATGTAGACACTGGAATGACCTTGTGAAACTGGCGTGCACAGAACTGGGCCCACGTGTGGAATTTGTTAGGGCACCGCACATGGCTCAAGAGAGCCGTCAAGGTCTGGTGTACAATGATACTATGGCGGAGGAAATGGGGCAGCGTCTGGGCCGTCGACTATGCACTTTTTTAGGCTTCCGTCCAACATATGCAACCCAACACCGGCCGTGGGTGGACAAGTCAGGAGTAGCTCCATTCATGGCGGCTCTTGGTCAAATAATGCTTCAAATGGCAGGACCGAAACAGGTGAAACCTATGCGACACCCCCACCGATTCCAGCGGCAGCCAGCGCTGGACGCCATCGCCGCCGCAACCACAAACCTCGGAGCTTCAGAGTCCGGTTCCTGAATATGAATGGTGCTCGCCGGGAACAGAAATGGACAGAACTATAGAATGCGCTAGATGTTGAGTCCTTATCTCTCTATGCAGTTGCAGAGACACACCTCCGTGATCTCGAAAACCCCCTGTGCATCCAGCATGGCACTGGGCAGGGAAAAACCGAACTGGTGATGACCGGAAGGGAGGCGGCGTTGGACTGCTGTGGCGTCGGGACATGCCATGGCAGAGCGTAGACAGCGGCTGTGTGGATCATATGTGGGCACTGGGTGACGTCCTGGGGAGACCTACTGCTGTCTATGTGGTGTACATGACAGTCGGTAGCGGGCAACGCGAGGCCAATACCCAGTTAGCAGAGTGCATTCACAGGGATGCAAAAAAGCTGGCATCAGGCAGACAAATTATTATTGTGGGAGACTTCAATGGACATGTGAATGAACTGGATGGATTACCTGACCAGAACGGGCAGCTTATGCTACAACTGAGTGAGAAGATGGAGCTCGTCGTCGCGAACCTGGAACCACGATGTTATGGCCAGGTAACCTGGTGTGCCCGTGGAAGCGCTACGTGTATTGACTATGCCCTGGTGTCGGCAGGCCTTCATAGCTTGTTCAGGCAAATGGACATTGATGAGAAAGGTATACACAGCTTGGGCAGCGACCACAATCGTCTGCTAATCGAGTTCAACTGCTCGGGTAGCTCGGCGCCCCACAGCAACGTTCGGAAGAAACAGGGCAAGTACTTGCCCAGCCAAGCCGTTTTGGGTGTCGCGGGCGACTTCGAGAAGAGTCCGTTAAGAGACCAAGCTGGGACCTATGATGACTTTGTGGCGGCTTTGTCCTCAGTCATGCAAAAACATATGGTCTGGGAGAGGCACCGTACACGTGTGGCACGCAAACCTTGGTGGGATGCGGAAGTGAAAACTGCATGGCAAGCGCGCGCCGTGAGGCGAACCGCCGCCACCGTGCCCTAGTCAAAAAGGGAGATGGAGAAGCATGTTTGAAAGCTTGGAGTGAGTACCTCGATTTGAAACACAAGCTTCAAACACTGCTTCAAGGGAAGATTGCCAAACATAATCTCCGTCTTATGGCCTCTCTAAGGGAAGAAGGCAAAGCATCATCGCAAAAGTTCTGGCGATATGTGCAGTCACTAGATTGGAAGGATAAGCGCCCTGTTCAGCTGCGAAATGCTGCCACAGGGGAACCAGTCCTGGAGCTGAAAGAGCATCTCACCGGTCACCTGCTACGTTTATATGGTCATACAGACGGAAGCGAGGATGGGACTCAAGTAGAGTCAACGCACACGCATGTGCCCGGGCCCCTTCCGGAGAGGCTGTCAACCGAAGAATCGGGTGTGCGGTGGCGGGTCAGCAAGGGTGGAATTGACCGGGCATTGAAGCGGATCAGTGCCCATACAGCACCTGGTCTGGACGGCTTGCCAGCTAGAATTCTCAAGGTCTTTGGCAAGGAGACCATGAGAACAGCTTGCTGGCTTGTTCTCCGGTATCATTGAAGGTGCGCCAATCCCAAGGGAGTGGTGCCTTGGCCGTGTGGTATTTATACCAAAGAAAGGAGGCAAGCCTGACCTCATCGAAGACTACCGCTCACTAACGGTTACAAGTGTCCTGTATAGGCTCTTTGCAGGCATCTTGAAACAGTGGATAAGTGGTTGGGCAGAGGCTAAAAATTTGCTTACAGAGATGCGGAATGGCTTCCGTCCAGGCCGAAGACTGGAGGACAATTTGTTCGCTCTCACTGAGTGTGTGTCGATTGCAAAGGCAGAGCAACGGCCCCTCCTGTGCTGTTTTCTGGACGTGGAGAAGGCGTATGACAATGTTCCACACGCTGCACTCTTTGAGAGCATGTCTACAATGAATCTTCCAGCTCCTCTGCTAACAACGGTGCAGCGCCTGTATGAAGACAACACGGCCATTGCTCACTTCGGGAGTGCGCAATCTTCGCCTGTCAAGGTCACAAGAGGTCTACGTCAGGGATGTCCGCTATCCCCACTGCTGTACATTCTATATGTGGCCAACATGGAGCGAAAGCTCCTCAGTAGTGGTCTTGGTTCCCAGCTGAAATACAGTACAGTGGGAGTAGACGAGAGGTGCAGACTACCGGGGCTCACCTTTGCTGACGACCTTGTGTTGATGGCGGAGTCTGCTCAGGACCTTCAGGACCTTCAGGACCTCATTCACATCTCCCAGGCGGAAATCACGCGCCTTGGGCTCCGCTTCAATTGTAAAAAATCTGCGGTAGTCCCCCTCGCTGGCACATATATATGTGCGGATGAGGTCACTCCCAGGCTCGGAGATGATGTCCTAATGGTGTGTGCGACGTACAGATATCTGGGAGTGCAGCTTTCCAGTGGACCGGAGCTCTTTGGCCAACAAGAGGAGATCCTCCGGCAGAAGGCACTTCGGGCCCAGTCCATCCTCCGTCGACAATGTCTCTGGGGGTGCAATCGACTTGTGATGGTTCGGGACCTTTGGAAGATAGTGCATGTGCCGGCGTTGACGTTCGCGAATGCTGTGCTATGCCTTTCGGCAGTCACGCGGGACTGGCTTGAGCGACGACAGCGGGAGGTTGGCCGGATAGCTCTCGGCTGCCATGGTGCTGTGGCCAACGAAGCTATTCAGGGTGATCTCGGCTGGTCGAGCTTTGAAGCTCGGGAGGCGGTCAGCAAAATTGCCTACCGTGGCCGCTTGCTCTGCGTGCCCAGAGAGAGATGGGCGCGGCGTGTTTTTGACTACCTGTCTGCAACATGCATGCGCACTCCGTGGGTGAGGCGCCTCTACCGCATCGAGAGCAAGTTCGGCCTCTTTCGCGCCCCTCTCAGCGCAAACTCATCCGCCGAGTGGGCAGCAGCGGGAACGAGTGCGGGAAGAAGAGGAGGCACGTTGGATCCACAACATGTCGGAGAAGGCGACGCTAGCGGTGTACCGGTGTCACAAGAACAGTACTGGCATGGTACACCTGTACGACAACTCCCTTGGCAGCAAGCTACTATTTGAGGCGAGAGCTGGTGCACTCCGCACACTTGTACGCCTTAAGGCTATTAGCAAGGACGTGAGTGATGTGCGGTGTCGTGTGTGTGGACTACAGGACGAAACTATCGAACATGTGGTGCTGCGGTGTGAGGGCATTGGCACAGCGATGACGGATGGTGCCTCTCTGGAAACTGCTCTGGGCTTCGAACAGGCCGGCGGAGACGACGGTCGGCGTAGTGTGGACAGAGCCGCGGTCGCAGCGACAAAGGGCCGCCTCGAATGCTGGCGAGCGGCTGTTGCGGCGAGACATTCTTGACTGCTGCCTAGTCAGAGCGGCTCTTGTTCTTCCTCTACCTTTTTTTGTTTTTTTTCTTTTTTTTGTCTTTTTTTTCCTACCGTTTTACTAAAAAAACTGGTAATAAGTAGAGCTTCATGTTTGGTTAGGGCGTGGATTCCACGTCCACCCGTTGCAAAGGGTTGGCCACAAAATCATCATCATCATCATCATCATCATTAGACAAACGCGTTTTTGCGGTTGGTTCGCCCTGGTCGCGCTACTGCGCTCTTTGCTCCCTGTGGTATTTTGTTCTTTGTCGTTGCTAAATCGCTGCTCGCGTGTGTAATATTTATCGCCAGGTGACCAAACTGGCCTCGACTGGCAAAAACAACGTCAATCAAGTAAGGTTTGCATCGTTTATTGTGAGTGCCCAAGCTGGTACAAGCAATGTATACAGTCAGGTCCAAGCAAAACAAGTCACTCATACACGTCGAAAGCTTTCAACCCGTACGTGTGTAATCATTCTGAAAGCTGACAAATATGTGCATATAACTGAACACCGAGATCGCTGAAAGAACGTTGCTCTCGTTGTGTAGCAGCGTCCGAGTTTTAACAGCATAGCTTTAAGACAAGGGTCTCATCCTTCCGTTAGTTATGCGGCGCTTCCCAGGTTGTGTTGATCTTTGAGTGCATGGTGTGGAGTCGGAAACGAAACGTGCGCTACGCCGTCAGACAGTTGGCGCAGTGAGAGCAATGTAGTTTTGATTAATCTTTTACGTAAACAATCGCGGATGTGTACAGTTCTGCATCTTTCTCTCTCTGCGATGTCACCTTGAATGCGTTACAAATAAGGAATATCGCGTTGTGTCTACAGGGCAGGCATGAGGGCAGGCACGAATTTCTCGGCTAAATTCTCGGCCGTGAAGCCATACCATAGGTATTACGTATTCAGGTAATAGGTGGAAGAAAATATTTCAGGCTCTTCTTGTTCCTCGATATAGTTCAGTTACACAGTTTCTACAGCTAGAATTTCTTGGCGCTAGTAGTAATCGGACTGCTGAGTATGCAGCGTAGATGAATGCTAAAGGAACAGAAATATAAGGCGAGTGCTTACAGATTCTAGAAGCACAATTCTAAGAAAATAAGCTTTAGGCATGCAGTGGTGTTCGCACAGAACACTAAACAACTGCTCAGCCGTAAGCACAATCTCTGTATCACATAGACATGTCGATAGAACTTGAGCACTCTATTGCAAGCAAGCACTCACGAAATCAAACTGTGGGCCATGATGTGAACCTGTGCCAATGCTGGATAAATAAAGGTCATATATATATATATATTGCATACTTGTTATGGTGTTATTTACTTTTTCAATATATTTGGGCTTGGGAGCTCAAGTATGTATTCTCCCTGCTACTTTTAGAAGCTCCGGCTTGAAATACTGCCACATGCGCTCCTTTCTTTCTATGTTTTATGTTATTGGCCAATGGCACGTGTAGTTACTGCGTTGCGCAAACCGTGCCAGAATGTCTGGGAACATTCCAGATTATTTTAGGATCTTCTGTTAGGCTGGAGCGTGCAATTGCAAACAGCTCAGTTTATTGTCGAACTAACGCAGCCACCAGTGATAATGCTCGAATGTTCGATGCCGCAGGTATAAATGCCGACGCACCTTGCCACAGATCAGTTTATCGACGGCCGACGCCTGTTCGCCGCTATCAGTGTGCAGTGTGTATTGCTGTAGTTTGACTTTTCGTTTCCCGGCCACGAGTTCGGCCGAATAAAAAGTTTCATCTTGGACATACCGACTGCTGCTTTCGTCGACGTCACGACCCCGTGACAATATGTAAAATATTGTAGCGTGGCTGTGGATAAGTCCAAGTTCATGTATGTTTTAAATTACCTCTTCGATTTCCTAGGTTTTTTTCGTGACAGTAGTTCACAGAATTTCACTTCATAGTGGTAAGTGCTACAACTGTGACATGTTAATTTAATCAAACAGCAGAAGTAGGTGTGTTCAAACAAATTTGGGACGTACGTTTCTCTGCTATGTAAAAAATAAAACTACCATACTCACTGAACACAAATAATCTCACTCATCACGACAACGTAAACGTACTTGGTGAAGCTGTGCTGGAAGAAGTGCTCGTCACACTTATAATTTGTTTATTAGCTGTAAGTAATTTGAAGGAGCCCATTGAACATATGTGCAAAGGCTAATGTAATTGAGCACAGCCTTGTGAAGCTTTGTCGTATCTTTTTGTAAACTTCTATGATCTAAACACAGTTAATTAAGGCAAAACAGTTTTGAGCATAGTTTGTAAACTGTCTCATAAGGCACAACTAAATGTTGCATTTACGTTGCGCGGCAGCTGTATTTTCGATGGAGGCGAAAATGTTTGAGGCCCATGTACTTAGGTTTAGGTGCACGTCAAAGAACCCCAGGTGGTCGAAATTTCTGGAGCCCTCCAATACGGCGTATCGTGATTTTGGGACGTTAAACCCCAGATATTATTAGATGTTTTCTGGAAAGACTGTTAATTCCCCTCACTGCAGTGATGTTCGTTTTGTAATGTGATTTATAATTAAAAAAACTGACCCTACGTTTCGAGACCCGTTTGGTCTCTTAGCTTTTTTAAATTAAGAAGACTAATGATTAAATGTGGCTGGAGAGTCCTTTTATTCTTATAATCTTGCCCAGCCAGACAGACTTCTATATATTTACCCTTAAATTTATCATTTCTGATGATTCACATGCAAACCATGATACGATTATGAGTCATACAGTAGTGGGCAACTCTAGATTGATTCTAACTGACTGGAGTTAAACAAACGCACTTGTAGCCTTGAAGAAGACAAGACTGCTTGTCTAAACATTTGCTCCAGCAGCACCTCATGTTCACAAATTTTTCGTCTCTTCAAGCTTCCGTCTTTCCCTCAACTTCAGACGCAGATCTAAGCACAGGAGTGTCCTTGCATTTCGCCCTCAATGAAATGTGACCACCGTGGCTGGGTATAAAACCTGCGTCGTTGAGATCAGCAGTGCCAGGTAACGTAACTAATGCACGGAGCTAGTGCTCAATTTCAACGCTATTGCGGTGTAGATTGCATGACACAGTAGACAGCTAATACTTGTGGACGATTGTAGGCACACCTCCATGAGATGCCTGGTAAACCATTTACAAATACAGCATTGCAAGCGTAATATTAATGAGAACTAACAGACAATAATGCCAAGGAAAGTATAGGGGATGTTTTTAGTAATAAATGTAAGGTAATCGTGAAGAAAGAGAAGTGGACGAAAAGATAGCTGCCAGCTCGTAATAAGTTCACGTGCTACGTGACGCCAACAAGGCAGAAAAAGAGTGTGCCACACTCGCCGTCATGGCTACTGGCGGCGCTGACTGACGCTCCCACGTTTAAATGCACACATATACCCTATAAAGTGGACGGGGGGATGGCCGCCGCGGTAGCTCAGTTGGTAGAGCATCGGACGCGTATTCGAAGGTCGCAGGTTCGGTCCCTGCCCGCGGCAAGCTATCTTTTCGTCCACTTCTCTTTCTTCACGATTACCTTACATTTATTACTAAAAACATCCCCTATACTTTCCTTGGCATTATTGTCTGTTAATTCTCATTAATATTGTGTATAACAAAGAAAACGAGCCCTTGAAATTAACACTTCTTTCCAGCATTGCAAGCGTGAGGTTCAAGATGACCTATTGTAGCAGACGTTCACATGTTTCGCCGCACTTCCAGAGTGGACATTCGGGGGTAGTCACCCTGTCGTTGCCTGGCAATCCTGGAAAAACAAGTAATGACATCACCAGATATTGATAAGCATAATCAATGAAACATTAAATTTTGCAAAAGTAAACTTATAAACATAGTGAACAAAAACAGCGGTTTGTTATACATATATGTAAACGTACCTTATAATGCATGTTGTATCACTCGGGCTAGCTTCTTTGCAAGGCGTGTCATGTAACAGGTGCCTTGGTCATTGCACACAGCTGTTTCCTTGTCAGGCCAGGAGGCTACAGCAGAAAAAAAAAAATATTTCTGATTATAGTGACGGTTTTTTATCACACTAAAGTGAAAGTACACTCATAATTATGTGAAGCTTTTGTTACACTAAATGTGTAGTAAAGATAACCTAAACTGACAGCAGGAGAAATGAGACCTCTAAACCTGGCTTCTCAAATGCGATCCGGCAAACAATAACTCACGTTTTTTGCACTGATATACGGGCTAGTTACAAAGATACATGCGAGGCGTTGGTGATGCAATTGCCTCCCTTTATTTATTGCAGTGGCCTGGTTAATGTTAACCGAACGATAAACTCAGCAACCCGCTCCGACGTGAAGCCACGCCGCAAGGAACGCACGTTTTCTCAACGACAGAGTATGACGTTGAAAATTAAATATTCCAGTGCGTCGCCTCCGTGTGACACCCACACAAAGCCATTGGTTAAAAAAGATCACACCATCTCCCGCTAAAGGGGACCATGAAGCGATGCGAAGCAGCGTTTCGGCATGTAGAGCCCGCGTTTCAGAGGGGGAGGGGAGAGGGAAAGGGGAGAGGGAAATGGGGAAAGCGGAAGTGGGGAGGGGAAGGGGAAAGGAGAGAAGGGGAGGGGGAAAGGGAGAGGGCAAGTGGAGAGGTGGCGGGGAGAGAGGTGTGGAGAGGGAGAGGAGTTGTGTGGAGATGGCTTGCGCATGCGCAGTAATGGTGGTCACGCCGCACACCACCACCACCGGATTGAACTCCGCTATAAGATGCTTCACATCTAAAAAACTGAAGCAATGGGTTTTTACTCACCGGTCCAAACGAGTGTCATCCGGTGAAAGCTTCAATGGTCCCTTCTTTCCCCTGAAGTCAGCTGAATGCACTTCGCGAAAGGATTTTAACGAGTCAAAACCAACAGAACAAAAGCGAGTGTGTCGGCCGGCAGTGGCTCGAAACATTTACAGCGAAACGAAACAGCGCGAGACCCATCCCAACGCACCGCGAACCGTTGCCTGTCGTTGCGCCGCCGTATATTTTGAAATGAAGATAATGATGCCGATAGGCTGCTGACAACTACGAGTCTGTTGGAGCAAAAACTATTACAAAAGATTGATGACGTGGTACCTGGCAAGTCAAGGCCACTTCGTATAAACAGCAATTTGTTTATTGAAGTGTAGCAGTAAGCAAACAACTAAACTTCCTTATTTGAAGAATATTTTAATTTGAAGTTTGGGCCCGACGAGGGCGCCCATAAAAAGTCAAATAGCGCGAATGGCGGCCACCACAACACTACAGTGTACTGGACACTGTAACCGTACCACAACTATTTTTTCCATACTATGCCTCTAACCACAACTAGAACCACAACCAACAAAGTATTAACATATTTAGCGCGCATTAACTAATGCTCCACTCACCCAGCCAACTCGTTCAGCAGTTTTAATTCCAGCAGTTCGTTCCAGAGTTCGTTACACCGGTACATGACACGGTATGAATTCATACCGTGTCATATACCGGTGTCGTACGAACACTTTTGATCGCGATCAGGGCCGACACGGATCGAGTTTGGCTCTGAGGATAGCCAAATCGCGATTAAAGGTCTCTGCACAGTGTTGTTCCCGCACAAAAAGAAAAAAGACTTTTGAAAACATGCAGCCGCTCCTGGCCGCTCTACGCGAAAAAGAAGAAATAAAAAAATTCGGCAGATCCCACGCATCGTGGGAATCGATGTTATGCGAAGCTTGCACAGGAAGGTGACTGTGGCGCAATTTTTCACACTGAGCGAAAACTTTACGGGAATGACGCTAGAGAAATGTGGAAATGTCATACGCACACACATATTTTGAAGAGTCGCACATGTATTATGTAACTAGTTGTTTACAGTTGCTTAATGATGCCAACAGAAACGTAGGTGTTACCAACACCACACGCAGTAAGCTGATGTGTAATGCTCATATTCTTAAATACTGGACAGCGCGAATTTGAATAGGACAATGAAGGAATACAGATGCACAGAACAGGCGCTACTCGCTACTAAGTTTTTCAGAAAAGTTTCATTAGATATATACGCAGCCGAGTGGCACGCGCACTGCACGTACGTTACAGTCACGGTTGCATTTGTTAGAGTTGCGTTACAGTTGTTATGCTTGTACTTATCCATTATGAAGGAGAACGCACGCACGTTTCACGAACCCATGTACATGTGTGGAAGGGGTTCTTGGCAGTTCTTGAATAAGGTCACCACCACCGTGATCAGTGAGCACCAGCAGCTGGACAGGACTTGTTATCGAACGGTCTACGTGCAGTGCGAGGTATAGTAGAGCTGGTGGAAACCGCGGATGGCTTTTACGAAATGATCTATGATGCCTTCTGTCCTGGACGTGGCACCGAGGTCTTGTGATGTCCTGTCCTCATCCAAGCCGTCTTTCATGCCGTCTAAGAACCAGTCGTTGTTGGCTTTTGATAAAGGAATTGAAGTCACTGCTAATCATGAGGGACATTCTCCTTTCGGTAGTGTTATTGTAGGAAGCGCCAAGTCCTGTAAATCTCTCTTGTCTGTATCTGCGCTGTTCCCTGCTATGATTATTGTAGGAAGTATTGACCCCAGGTTTTGCGTAATCCACGTGGTCGAAGTTGCAGACCTCGTGGACGAGTGGATGATAGCCCAGCGTCTTCCAGAGGTGCTCTGTTTTCATCTCCTTAACTTTCCTTGGGTTGGCCGCCGTGGTGTAGTGGTTACAGTGCTCGGCTCCTGACCCGAAGGTCGCGGGTTCGATTCCGGCCGCGGCGGTCACATTTCGATGGAGGCGAAATGCTAGAGGCCCGTGTGCTGTGCGATGTCAGTGCACGTTTAAGAACACCAGATGGTCGAATTTTCCGGAGCCCTTCACTATAGCGTCTGTCATAATCATATCATGGTTTTGAGACGCAAAACCCCAATGATTATTGTTATTATCACTTTCCTTCCGTGTCAGTCTGTATGTTCGCGATTACTGCGTTGATTGAGACTCTGTTATTACCTGTGACACATACCCGCATAACATGAACTCTGGTATGCGGGTATGAGCCGCACGTGACTGAGGGAAAGCGTTTCATGACGTACGCGACAGGTGTTTTGTGATATTCATGTAATCACCAGTGAATCGTGTTCGCCATACACTCATCCTATGCTATGCAAATTTGGTATATTACGCCCTATGGAGACGACCGGGATAGTGTCCAGACGTAGGCGGCTAGATAGATAGATAGATAGATAGATACGTAGATAGAAACGCCCAAAGTACCTGAGGTTCGCTAAGAAATGCTTCGCATTTAAAAAAAAAAAGAAACGGAAGTCACGTCAGGAAACGAACAACAACAAAAAGAAAAGTGACTCCGCCCCGTACCTCAGTGCACCTCCGAAAAGGGAGACCCCCGCCGACAGGCGGCGCGGCTCCCAGCGTCACCTAGTGCCTCGATGCGCGCGCCCCCGCTTAGAGTGGTGTCAGCTTTTGAAAGGGAAGGTGCCGCCTCCCCGGCCTTGGCGGCAGCGTGGCCGCCATTTTGAACCCCCCGCACTTGTGCGTGGCGCGCGTGCTGTTTTTAGGTCGTTGCTCGTTTCCCTCCAGTTTTATGCGTTCGCTACCGTCCCCATGGCCGGCTGTTGCGTGCCGCAGTGCACCAATCATTCCAGGAACGCTGGGAGCTGTATCGTTTTAGAAGATACGAGGTTTCTTTGGACAGTAAAAATCAAACGTGACAAGCGGCATCCGAAGAACACATTATGCACTTGCAGCGTAAGCTTCCGGCCGGTATTTCGAATGCACATGCAAGGATAAATTCTACCGGTGTTAACCTTGCGTAATAAATGGACACACTGATATCAGCTACGTGCTTAAAATGCTTTGGTTCACGTGTGCATGAATCCTGCATTTTGCTTCGCAAACATTCTTTACTGCACTTGGTTGGTCCTGTATCTGCCTTTGATTTTTGCTGTCGCTATTTTTGTGATTTGAAATATATCATGGAATATAATATGCGTGTTTGTCTGCAGATGAGATCCTTCTTTTTTCCTAACAATAATTATTTCTGAGAATTTACGTCCCAAGAACCCCGATATGATTATGAGAGGCGCCGTATATAGTGGAAGGCTCCCGAAATTTTGACCATCTGTTGTTCTTTAACGTACACCTAAATCTAGTACGCGGGCCTCTGTCATTTCACCTCCATCGAAATGGGGCCGCTGCGGCCGGGATTCCATCCCGCAACCTACGGGTCACCAGAGAAGCACCGTAACTACGACCACGGCGGGTTCTTGTTTTTTATATTCCTTTCCGCGTTTCAAGTACGCCTTCTGTGCTGGTCTGATGCCCATGTATATATGTATGTGGGCAGTTAAATATTTTTCATCCTTCACTGTTTCTGTGTTTCAAGGTTACATTTTCGTCTTGTCTTAAATAATTACGCAGTTCCTGTTTTTTTTTTTAACCATTTACGATCACTGTGAGTCGACTAGTGGCAGTTGTGTTTTATTGTGTAATTTGCGTTTTATTTGTGTAATTGCTTCTGTCAGCGCAGCATTAATGCGCACAAATAAATGGCGTGCACACTGGATACCAACGCGCGCGCACGCACACACACACACTCAGTATTTCATTTCTTTGAGCAAGCATAATTTATTTATTAATAATGTAAGCCCTGAGGGCTCATACAGGAATACGCATACAAACAGTTCTCGCGAAGCGTCTATACAAAGAAGACGCATGAAAACAACAAGACGGGGAAGCATTGCGTACAGTATACACGCTATATGTCAGTAAACAAATACAAGAAACAAAGTCAAGTTGTACAATGAGTACGTCATGGAAAACCAGTTAATGAAATAAAAACTCACAGGCTCCCAAATGCGTTGGCTTAAGACGGCTCGAAAGCGAAAGCCATCTTATTCTTCTCAGTTTTTTGCGCACAAAGCGCGGTTTTGCATTGTCTCCTAGATCGGAGGCACCTTACCTGGTTTTGCACTGCCTCCGTGATCTGCCCACTTTTGACCAAGCTACGATGTCATGTGATAACGGCATCATATGACGTCACTTCAAAATATGTGAAACCATGATGACGTCATATGGTGACGTCATCACGTGACGATGATTTTTTGCATCCCTTGTCCCCAACGTCGTGGTACGCTGACGCCGTAGACGCGGGACGCTGACGGTCAAATTTCGCGTTTGATCAGGCAGTTAAGGCGTTCGCCTTAAAAAATGCGTCCGCCACGGTGGTAGAGTGGTGACGGAGCTCGGCTGCTGACCCGAAAGTCACGGGTTCGATCCCGGCCGCGGCGGTGAGGCGAAATGCTAGAGGCCCGTGTACTGTGCGATGTCAGTGCAGGTTAATGAACACCAGTTGGTCAAAATTCATGCAGCCCCCCACTACGGCGTGCTTCATAATCATATCATGGTTCTGGCAAGTAAAACCCCAGATTTTATTATTAATAAAAGAGACAAATAAACGACGCCGTGCATCTGCCGCACAAAGTGTAAAACAGTATTGGAAACAGTAATATGTGCATGCAATTGGGCATGCGAGAAAACCTGTAGATACAGACAAAGAAACTGCAAATACAAAAAGAAGAAGGAAAAACGCACTGATACTGCGCGCATGCGAAGTTTTACGGCATACTACTGAACAACGTATTCATCGTTTTGATAAGGACTCAAGGTGCAACTCGAGTGCCGATACAGTAGCGGCTACAGATTGTGAGCAAGAAATGTCAGCAATAATAATGATAAAGAAGCTTTCGTTTCATTTTAGCAGGATATCCGCACCATACTGCCCTTCGGCCCTTTATTCTGTGTTCAATATGTATAAAGCCATTTACATTAAACGAGTAAATTGTTTGCAAACTTAGCAAAATGAGCGACCTTCATCGCGCTTAGGTAGCTTCGCAACACTAAATTGTGTGTGTTCAGATACATATATTGCTGCTGCTGACATGTATACAAATACTTTAAACGATTATTTGTGTATTTGGAATGCAGAGCTTACGAGAAAATTAAGTAAGGCTTTAGACTTTGTCGTTTCCGGCGTAAGGAAGAGGATTCGTTTTCAACATAACAGAGTCTACGTCTACCTCTAGCGCCTAACACATGCACAGGCCGTCAGCTTACATGAATTACATGCTTCCTTAATAAACATTTAGGCAACAACAGCAATAAAAGCTACCCAAGCTTCAAAAAAGAAAAGAGAAAGCTCACTAGCGTGCACTTATTTCTGGACGTATCCGCGCACCGCAAGCGCTTTGTGTAGCGCGTTTCGCATGCTGCCGAGCTGCGGCGGGATTCGCAATGGCGGCCGTCGTAGCAGACGACGCGCCTGTCCTCACCCTCAGCGGAGCGCGCGGGAATCAAGGCACCCTACGTCACCTCCCAGCGCGGCTCCCAGGACAAGCGACCGCAGGACGAAGTCAACGAAATATGGGAAATATATCTAGAGAAAAAATCCATTGTACAGAAATTGGTCGAGGCAAAAATTAAAGGCGAAAGTGAACGCTGGGTGACAGAGATTCACGAAAAAAAAGGAGGCCGCACCTAGGATATTTTGGAGCCACATAAAGGCGCTAGGTAGGAAGTCTGTCACAACGCAACAACATATTCTCGATGAAGGAGGAAATCAATTGGAAGGTTACGAAGCGCTAGGTTACTTTCGAAAGGTAACAGCCGATTCGTTTAAAAAGAGCGTCCAGGGGATTTCCCCGGTGAGTAAAACTGTGGCGGAGAGAGCAACCGAGGAAGAGCTAGTGCTGGAGAATTTCAATTGGAAAAAGGCTGAAGGAAAAATTCCAAAGCGCACTGCCGCGGGTTTAGATGGGATTCCCGTTAGCCTCATTAACGAACTAGGAAATAGCACTAAATAAGCACTGCTGAAAGCTGTAGAAAAATGCTTAAAGGACAGGCAAATACCGGATAGTTGGCGAAAAGGTAGAATGAACTTAATCTATAAAGGCAAGGGAGAAAAGGATAACATTCGCTCGTATAGACCACTAACCATTACATCGGTACTGTACAGGTTGGCGATGCAAGCAGTAAAAATTAGGGGTGTGCGAATATTCGAAAGTTTCGAATATTCGTCGAATAGTATATTCAAAATATTCGTATTCGATTCGAAAATCGTGTATTCGAAAAATTCGAATATGCGATTCGATTATCATGCATAAAATAACTCGTCTTCCACATTTCTGCTGCGTTCGTATAGCTAAAAACGTTGCCGAGAGGAGCGATAAACATCGTAAGTACACGGAGGCACGATATCTGCCTGCGACGAGCGCCCCAATACGTATGATTTATTGCTAGTGCATCTCCGACGTGCAGCGCTGTTGGCGATCACGTAACCGTACATTTTCAATATATTATGCGGCCGTAACGTGACGCGCTACCACTCGTTCACTATGCGGGACCACTTCTGAAGCAGTGACCCATGTGACTGGTGGCGGACTGTAGGCACCTTCAGATACCCAAGTCTGGCAAAGCTTTGCCCCATGTAACTCCCTATACCAGCCACTTCTGTTCCAAGCGAGCGTGCCTTTTCAGTGGCAGGGGGGGGGGGGTGTTGTCTCTGTTAGAAGGGAGCGCCTGCTGCCTGATCATGTGGAGCAACTCATATTTTTTCATGATAACATCTAGTCATTACTTTCATTGTGCCGTGTTGTGTTGTGATGTGCACTGTGCTAGCCTGGACATTGTGTTCTGGAGATAGCAGTGTATGTTGTGTTGCAGTCAGGCTGTTAATCTTTTTTTTTTAATAGCTACATTTTAAATAAAATATTGTTACTGTGGAGGCATTTTTTCTTTGATATTCGATATTCGATTCGATATTCGAAGGTGGATATTCGTATTCGAAAAATTTGATATTCGCACACCCCTATAGTAAAAATGAAAATAGAAAAGTGGGCAGAACACAAAGATATTTTGGGACAACTCCAGAATGGATTTCGAGTCGACAGGCGGTTAGACGATAACCTGTTTGTTCTCACTCAGTGTATAGAAATATCTAAAATAGAAAATAGGCCCTTGTACATGGCTTTTTTAGACATCACTGGGGCGTACGACAACGTTAATCAGGAAATTTTGTGGGGTATATTGAAAGGAATGGGCATAGGCGACGACTGTATACAGCTTTTGAGGGAGATATACCGAGAAAATACAGTTTGCATAGAATGGGAAGGAATGAGTAGCAAAGAGAACGTTGAGATCAGCAAGGGGCTGAGACAGGGATGTCCTTTGTCCCCGCTGTTATTCATGCTGTACATGGTGAATATGGAAAAAGCGCTAGAAGGTAGCAACTTTGGTTTTAATCTGTCACACAAACAGGGCGGCGTGATGATTGAGCAGAAGCTTCCAGGATTATTTTATGCTGACGATATTGTCTTATTTGCTGACAGTCGAGAGGATATACAGCAGCTGGCGGATATGTGCGGAAGGTAAGGGGAAGCTCTAGGACTAGGATTTAGTGTAACAAAATGTGGATTGATGGTATTCAATGACCCTTGTGATCAGGCGGTGTCAATACAGGGCCAAGAAATACCGAGGGTGAGCGAATACAAGTACCTCGGAGTATGGATAAATGAGGGTGACAGGTACATGGAGGTACAGGAAAACGCATACATTTTATCTATGCGGTCAGTTCTTCAAAATGTATGAGTAAGTCTAACATGTTTACATCGATACAGGTGACCACCACGTTTTTTATAGCTTGACGGAAACAAATCGTCAGACCACACATCGTCAGAATTATTTCTGGCTACAGAAAGTGGGTTTGCGCGCCACACACCATATTATTATTGTTAGTCGTTGCGCAAATGGCAAGCATGCCAAGTTAGTGATGCCGTGACCTATCGGTCGTGTTGAGCATACGTACATTCGTGCCCCTCCGTGCTAATTTTCCTGTATACCACGTGAACGAGACGCGAGTAATTTTTTTACTTTTGGTACCGCGGCCACGCCGACTGACACATTCGGCTTCGCATGAAATGGCTTGAAACAGCAGAGCGCTGTAGGCAGCCTTGTAAAACAAATCGAATGCACGAAATAAAAGATAGGATATGAAGGGTGCAAACGCGTTAGCATGCATGAGCTAGTTACTACGTTCATTATGTGTCACCGTTCTCCTGTTTATCTCCAGTTTATTCTTTCCTGCAGCAAGTTTTCTTTCGTCATTCCACACGAAAGTAAGTTAAGCGCCTTTTCTCACGCTGAAGTGCACGCAGGATGCGTTCCTCAAACAGCCGCGGAAGTGTGGAGCAATGCGGTGACAACCAGCTGAAAAGATATATACAAAATCCCCGTTTCACAACACACAAACCAACAAACGCGTTCTCTGTGTGATGAGTCGCTGCAGTATTATGTCGCAGTGCCGCACTATTCATTATTGCCCAAATTTACCGCAATTTTAGCTAATAGCGGCCAAAATATCACGCGCGTAGCAGACGCTCGCCGCTTTGACGCGGCTTCCGCCGCGGAGAAAGCCCACGGGTCCGGCACGGCAGCGCCGCGGCGCGGAAGTTCACAGCGAAAGGCCCTCGCCTCTCCCATGTATTCGCGCGGCGCTTTGGACACTCCCCATATTCTAGAATGGGGTGCGACTGTTTTCACAACAAATCCGTGCAGGGCGGGGCTAGATAGCGGGGCCTCGCCTCTATGACGTAGGCACCATTTTCTTTCTTTTTTTCTCCTCCGTTTGGCGGCGCCGGCGTCGCGGTGGTCACAATTTTTGTTTTTCTTTTTTTTTTTCTCCGTCTCTCTCTCTCTCTCGGTTTGTGGCGCGAGCATCGCGAGCGCGGTACGCCTTGCGGCCTTGCGTAACGCGACGCGCGCGTGCGCGCGTCACGCGACGCTTACGTCAGCAAAAAAAAACCCGCATTTCCCGAAGGGAGTATGAGAAAGTGCGAAGCACGGGGTGATGCTATGAGGGGGCGCGCGCGACTAAACTGCAGAGCCGAGCGAAGGAGACGGCAGCGAGAGAGCACGCGCCAGCCGACCCACGGAGGTCTGGCCGTTTTTAAGTGCAAAGCACTTTTACTGATGATGATGATCTAGAACCCGCAACGCGTTCAACTTGTTGGCGGCGTTGCGCACGCCCGAGATGGGGCTCAGGTTGTTGTCGAACCACAGTCGATCGCACACCGCGCAGCTATATCCGAAGCTGCGGTCCAGGAAGTCTCGCTTGAAGCGCGCGGCCCGCGCTCGCTCACGCATCGCGCGTCCCCGCGCCAGATCGGCTTCGGGGTGCTCGGCTCGCTTCGCACGCTTTCGTTCGGCGTCTCGCCGCCGGCCTTCATCACTACAGGTACGGGACCGTACTACAGGCAATGCGCGGGGCGCGCGCAGCCACGGAGCGGAGGGCGGAGCGCGCGCAGTCACGTGGGGCGTGACGTCGCTGCGCCGTTGCTACAGACGCTCCTCTCCGTTCCTCGCGCCGTTGCTATGGGACGGCGGATTCAGGGTCGCTTATAAAGTGCATTCGCACTTAAAACAGCCCTCTATAGGCACCGTGCATACGTTAGGAGCCGCCACAGTCGCGCGCGGCCTCCAGCGCCACAGCGGCCACGGCAGCAAACTTGACGGGATATGGGAGCAGACGACGCAAGCGGCAGCAAGCCTCTGCGCCGTGTTCTGCTGCTTCGCTCGGCGCGTTTTCGTTTCCGTTCGCTTTCAAAAGACGTTAAATTGTTAGCAGCTGCCACAGACCCTTGATGTTAGAGGGTATGCTTCTTTTCGCCAGACCTCGTGCACCCTCAGGGGAACGCGGCAGCATAGAATGCATGAGCAAGGGAAGACGACACGGAGGCTACGGGCACGTTGAGCGAAACTGCGCGCCGCTTCGTTCACTAAACGATCACAGCTTGTCACCCTCAGGCTAACGTGGCAGCAGACTTGGCGGCTGCTTGAAAGAGACAACACCGGCGACTGCATTGCGTTCACTGCGCCGATTTCAACCAGTGCAGCCGAGCGGTCGTCACAGCGGCTGTTAGCTAGCCATGGCACTGCAAAGCGTGTCAATTATTATTACATTTGGGTTCAGAGAGCTTCGCGCTATAGATGGTTTTTTCCGAGGAGCTAATCTAAATAAGGGCAGAGAGCTTCTCGATCTAAGCGAGGCTGGCGAGGCATGTTCACGGCTTCGTGGAAGAGACGTTGCACGGCGGATCGTCAGTCACGGGGAAGTGCGCACCACAGATGCGAATGAACGCGCCGGGAAGATCCGTGAAAATTGAGGTATGTCGCTTAAATTTGCTTTTTCTTAGTTACAGGTCATGTAATGTTTTCTTATCACTTAAAGCAGGGACATCCGTGCGGCCAACTGGGAGTGCCGTGCTGGAGTCGCAGAAAAGTATAAAACCGCCTGAATAAAATTACTTGCGCATCGAAGACAAGCAAACCGCGATAATGGGGCTTTCCTTTAATTAAAAACGTCGCACGAAACACTCAACTGTGGCATTCACAAAAGAAAAAAGTGAGCGATTTTTTTTCTTCTCTCCTTTTGTCAGCTTCATTACAAATAATCTGGAGGAACTTCTGCCTCTACAGTTATGGCAAAGAGCATCGACGTCGAGCATGTGCTGAGGTTTTTCTGCAGCACTGAGTGCACTTTGTCTGACGTGCTCCGGGCAGAGGCCAGCGACGCGGCGTCGCAGTCCCACCTCATGCTCCTTCCTGCCTCTACTCAAACGCTGAGCTTGTTTGTTTTGAAACGGATTATTTGCTCATTTTTATGTAGGCTCTCAGGCAAGCTGCTGAGTATATACAAGCAGTATGTTGAAGTGCCACATCAGGAAGTGACCGAACTGTCAGCAAATGCTTCGGCAAATGAGCGTTTTTGCATAATTACTGCGACAAAGGTGTGAAGTAATACCTTTTGACACTTCGTCTTGGCAATGAGTCTGCTCTGCGATGTACATTTAGTGCACTTATTTAGGCCGGCACATTTTTTTTTCTTTTTTGTATCTCCAAGGCGCACAGGGTAATTGACATGCTAGGCAAACGTGCAGATTGCGTATGGTCTCTGATAGGAAACCAGTCAAATCGCGTACCTGGAGAATTTCTGTAGGTGTTACTGCACCCAACAACGCAGCAATTATTCTTAGAGTTTGGCATATCCGACACAAAACTAACAGCCCGCGAGAAGGCCGCGCGCCGTCATCGCGGAACCGTTGAGCGAGCAGGGCGAGCGGGTGAGAGTATCCCGTCAAGTCTGCGCTTGTTGCCGCTAGGGACGCCTTCATTGGCGGCGGAGTTACGTCTGCACGGAGCCTCTCTATAGTCCGGCGTCGGCTGACCGCTGACGCAGTCGACGGCTGCTGGCGCGCTCGCGCGTCGCTCGGCTCCGAATAGATCCTGCTGCATTTCGCGCCAAACGCGCCAGACTCGCATGTACAGAAACCTGCTTCGCGGGCTGTTTCGTCGGTTCCGGACAGGTGGCGCGGCCGCGCGGCGCGTTCTTCGCTTTACTGCGCATGCGCTTCTCGAGATGCGAACGCCCCGCGCGTTGGAGCCGGCTCGACTGTAGCGGTGACCGATTTGCGCCTGGCGTAGCGTCGCCGGCTTGGCGTGACGAAACGCAACGTCCTCGCGCGCGTTCGCGTCGGAAGTCGGAGTATAACAGAGCCTTTACTCGCTTTTCTCGAGGATGCTGGCCTACTCGAAAGAATTTTTCTAGCCGCTCACTACGGTCCCTAGAACCATGCCTAGAACGCTCACCACGGTGACTCGGACGCCATTCTCCTGCCCCCCCCCCCCCTCATTTTCTTTTTTCTCTCTCATACCTTTTTTTTTCTTCCTTTGCCATACTCTTTTCACTCTCACTGTCCCTTCATTCCCCAATCCCCCGTGAGTGTATGCACTCCGTACCCAATTTTCATTTCCATTTCCTTCTTTAAGAATCAACCCCCTCCCCGGCGTGTATGCGGCGTGTTTTGTCTTGTTTCGCTTGTGGCCGGAGGCGCGAAATGCAACGATGCATGAGTCTTCTGACCGACAGAATGTGATCGAAAAATACCTCCAAGGGTTACATCATCATGAAGACGGCTACTCCCACGGCTACGTGAAGTCAGACGATGAGCTTAAGCTTTTTGAAAGGTCCTTGACTGTCGTCAACGAGAGGTATGCTGTACGGCATCAAGAGACCTGAACAAGTCGTCTAAATGTAAGGATGTATCGATTGCTTCTTAATGTGTCGCTATGCGCGTTGACTTAGCATTGAAAAACGCAGTAATAACCCGGCAGAACGACTTGTTTTCAGTGAGGGTTAGTGCAACACTACACGAACGATTTTGCGGTTTTGAAGATTGGGTTATCATTTTTCTGGTTACCGGTTTAGAGTTTTCCTGGCACCGATTTATTTCGGTTGAGACTTTGAGTGGAGTGTTGTTCTGGTTACCGGAACATGACCCGAGCTTCAGAAATTTAGATAAACGTAATTGGAACTTAGCTGTTATTTTTCCGGTTGCAGTCATGATTATAACCGCGCATGCAAGCAAAGGTGAATTGTAAATCACCCAGACTTTTTTGTGAGGTTTTAAGAAGTAACAATTTGAAAGGAGCACCAACAAGCTACCGTTTGGTTGGGCCTTGGCACATTAATATAATACGACAAAAAGCTCGGCGCCTTGCTCTAGACGTCTAATTCACACTTCTAGCAGGGCCAGGATTGCGCACACGGCCGTGTGCTGACATGGAGTACTGTCACACTGCAAATAGTGTCTCGTATTGCGCACGATTGCTTTTTCAATGTTAAAAAAAAAAAAAGCACAGATGCATACAGAACAAACGCCCAAGCGCAGCTCTGCCTAGAATTCAAAGCACTTATGTGAAGAGCACAGGGGCAGACTTAATTCTTTTTTAAGTCGCGATTGCTTGCATGCGCGGTTATAATCATGACTGCAACCGGAAAAAATAACAGCTAAGTTCCAATTACGTTTATCTAAATTTCTGAAGCTCGGGTCATGTTCCGGTAACCAGAACAACACTCCACTCAAAGTCTCAAACCGAAATAAATCGGTGCCAGGAAAACTCTAAACCGGTAACCAGAAAAATGATAACCCAATCTTCAAAACCGCAAAATCGTTCGTGTAGTGTTGCACTAACCCTCACTGAAAACAAGTCGTTCTGCCGGGTTATTACTGCGTTTTTCAGTGCTAAGTACATACCTCTCGTTGACGGCAGCCAAGGACCTCTCCAAAAGCTTAAGCTCATCGTCTGACTTCACTTAGCCGTGGGAGTAGCCGTCTTCATGATGATGTACCCTTGGAGGTATTTTTTCGATCACATTCTGTCGGTCAGAAGACTCGTGCATCGTTGCTTTCCGCGCCTCCCGTTGTCAGAAGGGAAGGGGAGCTTGGCACTCGAAAGCACCATGTCCCAGAGTTTATAACACTCATCAACCCCTCATCATCCAGTACGTCCGCTCCGGTAAGGGTCCCGCCCCGGGTTGCAGAGCGGGATTTTTTTGTTTTGAGCGAACGGTCCTACCCGGACAAGGGTGCCACGTCTGCTCAGCGCGAGGCGCCGAACAGACACGACATCTCTCGCGGCCGTGGGGCCGCGAGAGGACCGGTACCTTACCCAGGCAAGGGGGCCACTCTTTTGCACAGCAGACGAAGTCTGTGCGCACGGAGATGTGGCCATTCCATAGCACCGAGCGGTTGAAAAGCCGCCTCGGTTCCCGTTCTACTCTAACGGGTATGCTACGGTCTGTCGCGACGAAAAGGATCGTCGCGAACGAGACAAGCGCAGCAAAGTTGTGCCCGCTGGTTTCCGGCCAGCGAGCGGCTTGAATCGCTCGCGCAAAAAGGGTGCGCGAGCAGACGACACCAAATGCACTCGCGCTGAAAGCGCGGCGAGCGGAGGAAACGAGTTCGGGGCGGAGGGGGAAAGAATGCGAGCGCCTCCTCGCACCGAGAGGAACGAGGAGGGAGGGGGCGCGCGCCGATGCGCGCGCCTCAGGAAGGAAGGAACCCCCGAAGGAGAAAAAGGAGCCACCGAGCAAAACGTAAACAAATCGCGCGGCGCGAGTGCGTGCACGGACGCGAAAGCGCGCCGGGCGTAAACAAATCATGCAAACGAGTGGCGACTCGCCGAGTCGTGATGCTAGATGTACCGCCATCATAGCTGGATGGTTAGTTGCCCTCTGGACTCACTATAGATCACTGCCGGTCGGTGCCAGTCTTCGAGAAACTTCTTCGCGCCTAGGCGATACCGTTCACGGAAGAGATGGAACCAAACCTCCTTCCGTACTTTTGCAAGTACTTCGTGAAGGCCCAGAACCCTTCCTCCGTGAACGGCCTCGCATCGCGCCAACCAAACTTGGTATAGGCACTCGACGAGGAGAAGCACGAACTGGTTGACCGCGTGAGAAGGGAGCGGATTTAAATACCGGACCGTGGGAAATGGAATTCCCGGGAGCTTAAATAAGTCGGCTACCTTGCGGAGTAGGGCTTTTGGAAGAGCGCACTCGCAGAAGATATGAGCCAGGTCCTCTCGACTTTGACAGAATGGACATACACCTCTTTGGATGTTTTTCGTGAAGGGTCTGTACGTGATAGGCAGACACCCTCTGGCCAGGCGGTACATGAAAGAAGCCCGCCTGGCGTCGAGAAAGCTGGCTGTGATGAGCTTCCAGCTCGGCTTGTGCCGGGACAGGTCAAACTTCTTATAGTGCTCAGGGAGCGGCGGGGTTATTAGATCGACTAACTCTTGGAGTTGTACCTCAACTACATCGTACTCTGGATCGACTCGTTGGATCTCCGCGAGTGTCCTAGCCGCGCCGGCGTAGAAAGCTGACGGTGTTCCCGCGCGAGGCACGCAGTGAGAGAGCGCGCCCGCCGAGAACTGCCGTAAACGCGTGCTGAGGAAAAACGACGCGAAGCTCCGAGTGAGTGTCATGTCCGAGTCTAATGCTACGTGGGTCCATCTGACGTGAAGCGCGTTGGCCATGAGCCCCAGGTCGGGAATGCCGAGGCCTCCCTTATCCCTGGGTAGCTTCGCAACCTGGCGCCCCACGTAAACACATGAACCGCTCCACAGAAAACGGAAGAGAATCTGTTCCAAGCGCTGCTTGGTTCGATTCGCGACCGGCATAACACTAGCCACGTAAGTTAAGATCGAAAAGAGCAACGATCTGACGATCGTTACTCTTGCAGTCAGCGGACAAGAGAGTGCACCGAGCTCCTGAATTCTGGCTTCTAGCTTTTCTTGCGCTATCCGCCAGTTTTCACGAGTCAGGCCTCCCGGTTCGAAGTGGAATCCTAGAATGCGCAGCCGAGCCTTCACGGGTAGGCCGTGTACTGGCTGCGCGCTAGTCGGAGCTGCATTCAAGTACATTACTGCACTTTTCGACCTGTTAATGCGCGCGCCGCTCGCCTCGCAGTAACCGTCTAAAACCTCCAAGACGGTGCAAACGCTTGCCTCGTCTCGAACGACAATAGACAGGTCGTCCGCGTAAGCAAACAGTGCGACTGGCGGGGCACCCGGTGGAAGGGGAAACTGGCACAATCTGCTGTCGCAAGAGAGCTTCTGCAGAAGCGGCTCGAACGCGAGCACGTAGAGGGCAGGGGAGAGCGGATCTCCCTGCCGAACCCCGCGGCACACGTCGAACGATTCCGAGACGCGATCTTGTATGATGACAGCAGAAGTCGGTCGAGAATACAGAGCCCTAATCATACTCACGAACCTGTCACTAAATCCTGCCTCGTTTAAAACTTGGAAGATATACTGATGGCTTATTCTGTCGAACGCCTTTTCCTGATCGAATGAGCATAGAATGCCCGGGACGTCCCGTGCATGTACCCACTCAATCAGGTCTCTAATCGCGAAGCCATGTAGTTGGCAGGATCGTCCTTTAACGCAGCATGCCTGGTACGGTCCCAAAACAGTACCGAGTACTGGAGTGAGCCTAACAGACAGGCACTTGGCTATGAGCTTGTAATCGCAGTTGAGCAGTGTGATGGGACGCCACGCTCGCAGGTCGGTGCGTCTCGACTCGTCCTTGCAAAGGAGAGTGATCAGCCCCTTCCTTTGAGTCGCTGACAGAGTCCCCTCACGCAGTAGCCTGTTCACCAGAGCGGTGAAAGGCTTCCCGAGCACCTTCCAAAATTTGACGTAAAATTCCACCGTCAAACCGTCAGTGCCCGGGCTACGATTGCGCTTCATAGTCTTTAAGGCTGCGTGGAGCTCCTCCTCAACGAGTGGGGAGTCGCAGAGCTCGAATTCCTGATCGTTTCTTACGAACGGAAAAGCGGCCGAGGTGGGAGCTGGCTCGGCGTAAAGGTTCTGATAGAACCGCTTTGCCAGCTCAAGTACCCCGTCCGACGATTCCACTAGGCTACCTGTCTCTAGATCGACAAGAGAGGTCAGAGGCGTGTGCGTCCTGGCTAAGTGTCGCCGCAAAATAGTTCGACTACACCATGCCTCCATTTCCCATCTCTCAGCGCGAGCGACGGCCTTAAGGCCATCCCAGCGTCGCTGGAGAGCTACTCTAAGCTCTTTACGAAGCGTGGTCAGTGCGGGCGCAATGCCAGGGCCGCAGGACTCCGGCCGAGACAGAAGGAGAATCGCGTCGGAGATAATTTTGATCTCCGCGCGCTCCTCCTTCGCTCGGAGTTTGCCCCACGTCCGGAAGCACTCCGCGGCACCGGCCTTCACTTCGTCCCACTTATCCCCGTCTAACTCTGCGCTCGGGTGTACCATGCGGTGTATAAAGCTGGCCACGTCGTCTATAATTTCTTGGTCTTTTAAAAGGCGCGCGTTGAGGCGCCACGGACGTTTACCCTGCGCTACGAGGTTAGTGCCGGCGAACCTTAGAATAAGGAGGCGATGGTCGCTTACAGCCGAGGAGACTAGCCACGATGAATGCATACTGGGAGCTAGTGACGGCGAGACGTAGAAGCGGTCGATCCTGCTTCTCGCGCTCCTCCCGGTCCATGTCATGCCTGACAGGCCCGGGCGAAGGGTGCGCCAAGCATCGACCAGTCCAAGCTCGTCAACAAGCTCGCGCAGTACTTTCTCGCCACGCCTATCTGTCCACTTTGGAGCGGTGCCTCTGTGCGTTTGACGATCGTTACAATCTAGCACGCAATTGAAATCCCCCACCAGTACGACACGAGAAGGGCCGACTAGGTGGTTATCCAATGCGGCAAAGAAGTCTTTCTGCGCACGGAATTGGTTTGGAGCATAGATGTTCACGATTCGAATGCCAGAATCAAGGTCCATCCACAGGAGACGACCATCAGAATCCCTGGAGTAGCGCAGCACGGAACCCGTAAAGCGCGGCATCAAAATGATGGCCACGCCCCGCGAGCCGCTCGCGCCAAAACTCCAGTAGGACCTGGTGTGAAACGTCGCGTCGAAGGACTTGATCTGACTTAACCGATACACGTATGTTTCCTGTAATACGAGAATATCTACCTTTCTAGCACGAGCTAGCTCGATAACTTCGTTTTGTTTCGCGACGCGAGACAAACCACGACAGTTGAAGGAAGCGATGGTGAGGGAAAGAGAAGCCATGGTGAAAAATATATAGAGAGAAGGGCGCAAGTTGCGCGGAAAAGGGGAACGAGAAAAAAGCTAAAGAAAGGAGCGGCTACACGCCGAAGAAACAACTGTCGAAGCTAAGCTACGGGCTCTCCCGCCGCGGGAGAGTCCGGTGTGGATGAGTATGACTTGTCCGAAAGTTCGGAGCAGTCACACCCAAACCCCCCACAGACGGGGCAGGGACCGTCGGTCCGCTGCGCCGTCCCTGAGTCGCTGATGATGGTGGACGACGAATCGTCGCTCACCACCGTGATCGCATGGCGTTTGTACTCGGGTGAGTCGCCTTCAGAGCTCTCGGATCCTGACAGGGAGCTCGACCGCTCTCGAGCATCCCGTGCGCGGCTGCCGCCGCGCTTGCGACGTCGGGAAGCCCTCCCTCGCCCCTTGACAACTGGGGCAGAAGGGAGCGTCACCGCGCCGCCTGTGCGAGGAGTGGCATCACGTGGTGTTGCCTCCTCGGAAGTTGGGGGGAGAGCCTCAGCTGATTCCGACTCTCCTCCTTCCTTCTCCTGTCGCATCTCGACGGCGCTTGATGCTGGCAGGACAGCTTCGGCGCTGGGCGCCGGCTTCTGAGAAACGACGGGAGAGGCCTCAGCTGGTTCCGACTCCCTCCCTTCGCTCTCTTGCACCTCGGCAGCTCCTGGTGCGGACTGGTTTTCTCTTTGTTCTGATCCCTCTTTGTCCGAGCTTTGGGTTGTCTGAGCGTCCTCTACACCGGCACTGTCCGTGCTGGGAGGCTGCACCTGCGGTGCAGAAGACCGCGAGATTGCCTCCGAATAGAGCCTCTGCTTGCAAAGGCGAGGAATGTGGTCCCCACCACAGCGCTTGCAAGGTGCGTTGCAATTGGGATGCCCCCACAGCTCACACCGCTCGCACCGTGGTGTGACACACTTGGCCTTTTCATGCCCCGCGAGCCTACACTTGCGACACAAGCGTACTACGCCATCGTACTCGCATCGGATGGTGTGTCCGTCAACATCGAGGATGTTGGGGACGCCCTCACGCATCTCCATGCGAGCACGGCGGTTGCCTGTCGAGACCGACTTAAAACCGGGGACATTATCGACCGTGATACTCAGCACGTTGCCGTAGACCTTCAGTTCTCTGGCGAGAACCTGGTCACTGGCATCGGCTGGGTATTCGAAAATACGGACAGAAACTGTCCGCAGCCCTCGATATTCAAAACGAATATCGTTCTCCTTGACCTTAAGGGTCGCGGAATCAGCTAAGAAGCGATCCACCGCGCCCTTACTCCTCTCATTGTTGTGTTTCGGTTTCGGTTCTGTATTGCACTGTACGAATGCCATGGGTTGGTGTTGAAAAACTTTAGTTTTGAGAAGGCCAAGAAGGTGACAAAAAATATTTAAAAAATGAAAAAGCAGCGTTGTGGGCGGCCTTCAGGCTGCCGGTTGTGGGCGCCGCTCTGGCATTCCTGTTTTACCCAGGCGACGTGTAAATAAAAGAGTGTGTGGAGAGTACTCGTTGAGTGCGGACGTTTCTTCTGCTTCAGCGCTTCGCGCCAAACCGCGTGTTCGGGCTGGCTGGCGTCCCCGCCGGTCGCGTTGGTCACCGCCGGTCTTCGCCTGCTGCTGCGCCGGGACTACCAGCACGCAACACAGCACTCATGTTTCCCGACGTATTGCCAGATGGCGTCCATATCTCACACAGCGCCTCTTCTATCGTCTTTACACGACATTTGCAGCGAAGCACGCAGATACGCGGCCAATTTTTTTGTTTCATTTTAACAGCGGAGATGTTATGCTTTTCTTTAGGCCACGCGGAGTCGCCAGAAAGCTATCATCATCATGATCGGTCTTCATCTTCAGCTCGCTTCCCGTGCATGTGCACCCGGCTGCTATCTTCTTCTTCATCCTCTTCTGCATCTTCTGCTCCGCTCCCAGAATGTGTGCAGCGATTTGTCCTGCGTGGAATGCAATACCTTTGGTGGGCGAAAGAACGAGTATGGAGAGAGGGAAAAAGAAAGAGAAAGAGAGAGATAAAGAAAGAGATAGCAAGGAAGAGATAGAAAGAAGAGATAGAAAAAATAAAGTGACAAATTCTTGGAGAAAGAAGTTTCTATGCGGGAATCGAACGCGTACCCACGATCCGAAGGCGACTGTCGTAATCACTCGGCTATCAAGGCACGCTAGCTCAGCACAGCATGGCCTTGTATAGTGTAGTACAGCAAGGAGGTGGAAAAGGGTAGTGAGGGTGAGGAGACGGGAAATGAGGAAGGGAGAGAGTAAAGCACAGCGTAGAAAGGGAGGGAAAGAGAGAGAGAGGGAAGAAAGACAGAAAGAGGAAGCGAGAAATAGAAAGAGAGGAAGAATGGGGTTTAACGTGTCAAAGCGACTCAGGCTATGAGTCGCTTCTAAACTATACAGAACTTCTGAACTATGCAGAAGGAAACTACTCAGTGATTCTCTTCTGCATTGTTCCGGAGGCTTGTTTTGAAAACTGAAAGGAAACAGTGAAGACTGGAAAGGTTACTGCTCTTCACAAACTGCTTTACAAAAACGCGGGGATATTTTAAATAAAAAGGACAGGAAACATAAAAATATGTTTTTTGATGATCGATTATTCCTGGGTTCCGCAGTAATGAGAGAGGCCCCGTGTTTTCATAGTTTCGCAAAGTCCCAGGATTAATGAGAACATGGACCGCCTGAAATGGCAAACACTCATCGCTCTCTCTCCCCCTCTGTCAAGAGTATAGCGCGAAATCACCGCCGCGCAAAATAAAGACCGCTCCGAGAGCAGCAGATAATATGGGGCGTCTGGCTCATCCGGTGAAAAGACCGCAACAAAAACAGGGAGTTCTGATGAGGTACGCGCATTCACGCTGGCTCCAGCCTATGCACGCCTGGCGCATTTTGCTTATTTATGGCTCCGGCAAAGATGGGACCTTTTCATTTCGCCGCGATCCCCGCTAACGCAGCCTGAATAAGCAGGCGGGCTTAGATATTGATGGGGATTAAGGCGCTGGAACCCGATGGCCAGCAACTTGTGCGACAGCGCCGCAGGAGTCGCTTCGCGGCTGGCGCCGCTGTTCTCTTCGAGAGGTTTGTGCTAAGAACACCAAAATTTCCGTAAGCCGTCGGCTGATGATGGCTTTCTTTTTGGTGTTTTTTTCTGTGTCTCTCTCTGAGGCGCCTGTTTGTGGCGAGGCAGGTGGCGCTAATAACGTAATTAAGCCGCACTTAATCGGATCTGCTACCTACTGGTAATTAAGGTTTCGATGAGAGCTCGCGTGGTTATACGGCGCTGGTAGTATTCTTTATTACTGCCTTGTTACTGTCATGTTCTTGAGCTCATTTACGTCAAATGTTCCGCTGCTGACGTTTGCAAATTTACATAGCGGTCGGAGGGAATGGGAAGCTTTCCTTGCGTTTTGCGTTCAGCTTGCGTGTGGGCTAACAGTGAACGTGATAAACATTATCTAAAAATTCAGTGATTTCAAAATTCAGCGAGTACACATGGATGCATTGCGAAAACGGATCACCATGATCTCGCTGCAGAGGGATGAAATACGTTAGTTTTGGAAGAGACAAGAGGCTCTCTTAGAGTGAAGCGATCCGCGACTAGCAAGAGAGCACTATTAAGTGGGCAGAAAGAGCAGCGCTTATTTCTTGCGCATGGGTTTCGTAATCTGCAGCTTGAGCTGTAATTAAAGTGTTCAATCCAGTATTGAGCGATGTCTGTCCCACTGATAGTGAACACACACACACACACACACACACACACACACACACACACACACACACACACACACACACACACACACACACACACACACACACACACACACACACACACACACACACACACACACACACACACACACACACACGCGCGCGCGCGTGCATATTCAAAGCAGCGCAAATATTTTTGCACAATCTGAGGGCTTTACCTGGAATTTATTGTAATTTATTCTATTCTGTCCGACAAAATATTTCTAGTTTATGATATCTTCGAGCACTTTGGAAAAGTGCTCGATAAATCTGTTTCTCTCGCGCATTTGCATTTAGGTAAACCTTAGCGTATGTAAGACCATTAAACGTGGGTCGTAGTGTGCCGACTGTTTTCAAAGTGTCCTGTTAAAGACTCCTATACAACGCTGTAGGTTTATCTTTGAGATCTCGCACGGCTTCCGCGTCAGAGAATCGGGTCGTACATACTCAGACGATAAAGGCAAACAATATAAAATGCTTTCAAGTATGCGCTCAGGAACAGAGATTACTTCGGCAGTTTTTTTGGCAGTAAGAAAAAACGAAAACGAAAAACAAACGATGCCTAAGACTCTTCTTAAACTTCTTTCAAATTTCCTAGGAACGCGATGGCCTGAAATAACATACCATATAAACAAGACGAGAGCACAAGTTTACAGGAAGCGTTATCCTCCTGTAAACCTGCGTGCACCGTTTCTTTCGTTTGTAAGTTGAAGTCAGCGAGTTTTCAGGAAATTTCAAACTTAACTACCCAGCCCCGTTAAATTTTTTTCTGGTGCAGAATGAAAGAACTGGAAAAAGGGAAAAAGAACAAGAGCGCTTGGAAATGCCCAAATAACTTTAAAATGTTCAGCAAAGCATGCAAAAGAACGCTTTTTGAAGTGTGCTTCAAAATGCTGTGGATTTCAAGAAGCCGACCCAAAGAGATGACTCGGAGCGACAAATCACAGTGCTTGCAAAACATCGCCGCTCGCGCACTACGCATTAGGTATCGCGTTATCGCGTGCACCTAAGCGAACATGGCATTCGCGTATGTTTATATAAGCGAACACGTCAAGGCGGCGCATAGAATACCGAAGACGCGCCAGCAGCAGATATTTCGCATTCAGCATAAAAATCTTCGAAGCCTCTCGAAATGCGTTCTTTTTTTCCCTCTTTGAGTAATCAAAGAGAAGGAAAAGAAAAGAAAAAGCCCCGGAGTTGCTTCCGCGTCATACGCGGTTTTCAATTTAAACAACTTCGCAAATACGAAGCGAGCGCGCAACGAGACCTCGTGGTTCGACAGTAACACTGTATAGAGAACGGTGAAGTGTGTCCACGGGTGAAGAGGAAGTTTTTAACGACGACATCTGTCGAGGACAAGTGCCTCGGCGGTAGAAAGACCGTAAACGCGATTCGTCGCAAATTTAAAATAAAACGAAAAACGATTCAGAGCTAACGGAGGGATAAAGTAAATAACTAAGGCAAGAGGTGACAACGAGAACGGAAGGAAATGAGGCTGTCGGTTATGAAGAAACGTAAACACCCTTCGGCGGCTAACGCCGTCTCCGTACGAACGCACAGAGGTGGAGGAGAGTCAGCCTTCGAGCACGCTGCGTGAGTGCGAGCTTGCGTACGTAGGTTCGGGGTTTTGGCGTACATCCCCCTTCGGCGATCGTGAGCTCATCAGCGCGCGCACACACGTTGGCAGGAACATTTTGTGCATCCCCGTTTCTAATTACAACGCCGATTTAGTCGAAGGTTTGTACGGCGGTGCTACTAATATCGAGGAAATGGCTGAAAGCTACGAAGGAAACACTTCATGCTTCGGTGACGAGCGAGCCCGCTCTGGTCGCATTGATTAGAAACTCGCTAGAATGCCCGAAAGGAACGCGTTTTTTTTTTTTTGTTCACCCAGCACTGAGCGCTCACTAAGCGTCGGATTAGGCAAGTAGCACTGCTAGTGCTTTTTCAGCACAGCATTCACTGCGTGAAATTATTTCGGTCGTCGCCCGTCTGGATCCTATTGAACCCCTTCTGCATTCGAGGATAACCAGCAAATATTCTGCAATAAAATGACGGGTGTGTTCTTAAACTGCAGAGTTATACATCGAGTCAATAAGTCCGGATATTAATAGCTCACCATGCCACTCTGGAACGTGTCACCAGTAAAGAATGCCATCCATGTTGGCGGTGATACTTCGTTGCTAAAAACGGAGCAGCCAAGTCAAACGTGTTACGGCTTGGCGGTATATACGCGGTCATTTGATAGACGTCCAATTCTCACCGGCTGGTAATCTCTTCCAGCAATCGCTCACGTGTCGAGTGATTTCGTTTGCTTCCCCTGTCTTCTGTCCCTTATAATTAAAACCAAAGTTTTCATGCCGAACCTTTCGGACTTCGATAAAATGCTCAGTCTTCACGCAGTTTCATATCTCCATTTATTGAATCAACTAAGTTAAGCAGGGCGCTACACTTAGGCCAGTGACTGATGACGCAATAACAGAAACACTGTGAAGAAAGACAACGCAATTGCAACAGATATTTATTGTTTTTGATGACAAGCTTCATTATCAAACGCCATAACACCGTTAAATTAAGGCCTTTTGTTAAGCACACCGATACGCTTATGTTCTTAACTACGTGAAACATAATTATCAACAAAAATGTCACGAGCGTACATTTGTTAGCGTGTAAGCATATTCCTGTCTAGACCCAGTTTCTAGCCAGAAGGTACATGAACGGAAGGATCGGAAAGGCAGCACTCCGTGTCCCAAAGAGCACTAAGGTGGAAGAAACCACCATCCTCTGGACACCGGGACACGAGTCTCTCGCGGGGAACCAGACGGCGCACGCTGCGGCTCGAGATCATGCAGGCCGAGCCATCTCCGACACGCAGAGAACACGTACCGACGGCTGTCACAACGAGGATGAACGTATACCGAAGAAGTATTCAGACATTTTGGCGCATTACAGGAAGCAGAGGAAGCGGTACCCGCCGGCACACAACAGTCTGAGTAGGGAGCAAGCGGTGACCTGGAGAAGACTCCAGGCCGGAACTTACCCACGTGGTACACTGATGCACGCAATGTATCCAGGGAGCCCCGCCACGGTGGTCCAGTGGTTATGGCGCTCGACTGCTGACCCGAAGGTCGCGGGATCGAATCCCGGCCGCGGCGGCTGCATTTTCGATGGAGGCGAAAATGTTTGAGGCCCGTGTACTTAGATTTAGGTGCACGTTAAAGAACCCCAGGTGGTCGAAATTTCCGGAGCCCTCCACTACGGCGTCTCTCATAATCACATCTTGGTTTTGGGACATTAAACCCCAGATATTATTATTATTATTATTATTATTATTATGTATCCAGGGACCTACAGGCGGGACTGCAAATTCTGCCCACCGGCAGAATTTGCACGACTGTGCAAATTCTGCCCAACGTTCTGCGCCACATGATGTTGGAGTGCATGGACAATCTGGACGTACCACCGTCATCACCGCCAAGCGAAAACGAAGAGGAAGGAGCGGATACAGAGAAATAATTAGAAGACCGGTGGGAGGCTCTGCTGGTGACGCAAGACCCTGACAACCAGCTCCGATTGGTGAACAGGGCTCGGGCGGCGGCAGCGAGCCATGGCTACCTGGACTGAAGAGGCCACCCACCTTAGGGCTGATGTACAAAGAGCCTGGTCAAATTAAAGTTCATTTCTCTCTCTCTCTCTCTCTCTCTCTCTCTCGCTGGCTGTTATAAAGTCCATTGTCATTTTCTCTAAGCAGCACTAAACCGGTGACATGCAAGACCGTTTGCAATATGCGCAGAGGAACGAACATCCTGCGTTTTGCACAGTGGTCTTACGAGAGGTTTGAAATGAAGACTGCTCGAGCGAAAACGATGCCCCGAAAGTGAAGCTGGTTGTCCTCCACATCATAAGAGGCCTAATAAAACTACAGCTTAAGAAAAAGAAGGTATTTCATACGCTCACTGCAAGCTTATGATAGTAATCTAGCTATACATATGCTGGTGGAAATCTGTGTCAATATGATTTTAGAGCGAGGCCTAAACCTCTGGGATAATTTTATTTAAGATAACGTCACAAATATTTGGCTGCAGAATTCGCTTTTATGAGAACAACTAGCCCTCACTTTATAATTACCTGGCACATATGTTAATAAAACAACAGAAAAATCACTTAATCTGAAAACGTACGCAAGCTGACAAGGCTATTATCTAATGTGAAAGCAGGGACAAGTAATGGAATCATCTCTGCGGGTAAGCTGCCGGAGCCTACACTAGAGGAGGAGGAATAGCCGTTCATATCGAGCATTCTTTTTCAAACGTCTTCGGTGCTGAAGCGTTACCATCATCGTCTCCTTTTTGTCGGCCGCTACCACTACGCAAGCGCGGTACACTGCAAGACGGGCTTCCACCTCCAAGTTTCCTCCACAGCGTTCCTTCTCGGGGATCGTTGTCGCTTGACAGCGTCGTTTCCGAAGCGCAAAATATCGGCCCTTGCCGGGGACCGCGGGATAGGCGTATACAGCGAGGAAGGGAAGGGGGGGATAATGAGACACCGACTTCGAGCAGCGGGGCGTATCGCTCCACTCCGCAGCTAATGAGTTCCTGATGGCTGCCGCGCGCAGCGCCATAGGTGCCCGGTTGGGTATGTCCACCTCAGGCGACCTGGCGCTCACGCGCGCACAGAATTATGCGCTGCTGTTGCGCAACAGGGCACCCTCGAGGCGCGAATATACGTCTAAGGCACGCCGCTGCGCACAATATCATTGTTTTGTCAGGCGTAGCTTTATTTATTTTGCGATTATTCTCAGCCACACAAGTTGGACCGTACATATAGGCTTTGTCGAAGAGGCTACTTCCCCTCCCAGTTTGCGCAGGAGGCGATCTAGACCCATTCGCCCAGGAGGGAATGAGCGCGGGCCACTGGCCGCACACAGTGTGGGGTGGGCGTACTCCCGTGGTCTTAATAACCACACAAGCCTTACCGACTGGCGTGGTTCTCCCGATTGGCAATTAGGTGATATGGCGAGCCTCTAACTCAACCACGTATGTAAGCCTCTGCCTCTCTCCGTCCTGCGCCACTCGGTGAGTGCTTGTACCCGAGCTCTGCGATAGTCCACGTTTGCGGTGCCCCGACGCGCTTGCGCACTTCGGCGCCTGCCGTCCCGGGATGGTGCCCCCGGCTAGAGCAAATCGAAGGGAAAGCGAGGGCTCTCGGTGGTGGGAAGGTGTCGCTGGCGTACGTGTTTGATTGAGTGCGAAGCAAGCGAAATGCGAGGAACTCCACGGAGAAAAGCGTAGACGTGTAGCTGAACAAATTTATTAATATATGAGTAGATCGGGGACGTTTAGTCACGATTAAGTGCTGGTTAGGCGCTTATTCTACACGTGTGTTTATTCCAAGTTTCACGCACAAAGTGGCGGCTCCCTACTTGGAAACACGTTGGTTGGCGGCGCAAGCGGCAGGGTTAATATTTATTTGTTACGTTTCTTCCTTTCCATGAAATTTTGTTAGTTTATTTCAGCCTGTGTTCTCGAACATGAGATGTAGCCTATAGAACCACGTGTGGCGTATATGAAGTGTAGTAAAGGCCTGTTTAACATGATGGGACTTTAGGTGGGACGACAGCAGAAAGGCTTGCTCGTCATATTCGATTTAGCTTTACACAAATGTGGAAGTTAGCGACTAAATCTGTCGATATGATTCATTATCGATGCGAGCAGAAACATAGCGTTTTATGAAAATTCAGGCACTGTACTTTAGCGACCTCTAGACAACGATGATACAACTTCGTGTAGCTGTAAAATAAAAATAAGGCTAGCACATTTCTGGGATTATATTAAAAAAAGAAAGAAAAAACGTACCATTTGATTCTTATCGGTGCGACTATTAAAGGTAACTTTAAAAATAAGAAAAAAAAAATCATTTCAAGGAGCATGCTTACGCATCTAAGAAAGATACTTAAAGTTCAATGTAGGTTATAGGGCGTCATCTGTAGCTTTTTATTACAAGTATAGTTAGTACTAGATAAAGGGAAGCGACAGTGGGTGAACTTCATGCCCGTGGGGACTGTAGGGATGGTCGATTAAAATTTTTAATCGATTATTCGTTAATCGCTAATCGTTAACCGATTGAGCTTTTAATCGATTAATTGCTTTCGGTCGAAAGCTTTAATCGATTAATCGACATTTTTATGGATGCTTTAAAGGAGCTCTGACACAAAACTTCGAAGGCAAGATAATGAGTGAAATAGATGTATGTGGAGCCATGCACAACGTATACGAAATATAAAGGGCCAATATAGCCTAGAACATATTTAAAATCAATTTTAAAGTGCATGCCGCGCGACTGAGCGTGATGCGAGCACCTCGCGGCGCCGACGTCAACGCGGCGGATATGTAAACAAACCTACGTCACGAGTTTGTGTTGGCTGGTTGCTGGTTGTGCCCTTGGGCTTGTGCGCTTGTGCTACCTGCCATTTCTTCCTGCGTGCCTGTGGCTTTGCGTGTACTGGTTGTGCTCCCTTCCGCTGTTCGCTCGTCGTGCCATTTGGCAGATGTTATGCCCCGCTCACGCTAGCGGCAAGCCTGCCGCAACGGCGTGGTGCCGCAGAACATCGGCTGTCGCCGCACGCGCGAGAGCTGTCCAACGTGCACGGCAAGCTTCTCCGGCGAGGCATTAGCGCCTCCGAAAAACATGGCCGCACTGCCAAAAGCGGTTGTCATCCACTTCGAATCTATCAAGTGACCGCCGTGCGCTCTGTAACGTGTAAGCTCCGAAATGATGCTTCCATTTGCTTTAGATTCATGTCCATTTGTTTAGATTCATTGCTTCGACAGCAATGTATTCGTCCAGATTCGGCGCCGTTTTTGAGAGCCATAGTCAAATAATCGATGCTGTAGGGTTAACGAGTCGAAATGGGCGCTTCCGAATGCTTGGAGGACACAGATTACGCGTTTGTTGTTTCTAGTCCTCCATAGCTGGCGCCACTTGACCTAGTGCCACATTGGGGACACTTTATTTGGTTTTACGCGACGACTAAAACGCTCTATTGACTGCTCGAACCTTGCCTGCCAACGACACGGACGACGTCCGCACTTCTAGCGTGAAAAACGCGGATCAAAAAGCAAGCAGCTCGAAGCGTCCCGCGTCAGACGAACTGGCGTAGCAGACGAACCGTAAGTGCGGCGCCCGCCGCAGCCGCTCTCGCGCGTCGCCTACGTCACAATTTTGCGTGGTCACGTGGCCAGCTGTGTTTACCTGTCCTACGGAAGTAGTGCTGCATAGCTCGGTGCTCTTTGAAACCGAAACTGCGACTGGGCGCTCTAAAAACGTCTCTAAATAAATAACCTTCGCGCACTCGCGCAAACGAGGTTTGCAGCCATGATAAGTGATCATAAGCTATCTCTTGCAACAACAAAAAAAAAAAAAACAAGGTGCAAAATTTTTGTGTCAGTGCTCCTTTAAAACCGATATCTCTGTTTGAGAGGCATCGTTCGTGCTTGATATGGACCCCGATCTTTTTATCAGACGCGCTGACGATCAAAAATTCCCGCTTTCGAAAGTGTCGACGACGGGCCTCTTGTGTCCATTGTGCGAAAATTCCCACTTTCGCACACTGGACACCAGCGGCCCGTCGTCGGGCGATGGCTGTTGGCTAAATAGCGAGATACTGATAACTTTCCTGAAGAAGCGGATTGGTGTCGTCAGGATAGCGTTCTTCAACACTGTCACCTTCGTCGTCACCATCTTTATTTGGGAGATGGCTCTTTGGCACGTGAATAGAATGGGCTTGCAGCTCGTGGTATCTTCGAGTCTCCGTCGCTGGCTTCGAGAAGTGCTTGCCATATTTATTACACCTTGCAGTCTTCGTTTTCTCATCTTCAGCGAACAACGACCACACTGCGCTCCTCTTCCGATTGCCCGGCATTATGACATCCCAAAGGTAGCAGTATAACCACCAATGTGTAATAATTACACAATATAACACGCAAGCAACGCAAGCCCCACGTATACTCAGGCGATGCTCAACTAGCTTAAGAGAGAGGAGGTGAAGGCAGTAGCAGCAGTAGACTATGAGCCGGAGCGAAGCGGCCAAGTTCATTTCTGCATCGATGGGGTGGAGCCGCCTCCTGTCCGGGCTTGAAGAATTGGGGAGTGCTTGGAGTTCAGGGCGAGTTCATATCTTTCTCTATGGGGTATGGCCGCCGCCAGCTCCTGGATAATTCTGCTAGCGCAGAAATATGTGCTGTAGTGAAGGCAGTGAAAGAGAGGCGATGTGCGCGGCATCTGCGTCTCAGGATAGCGCGCCTCGAAGTCATGCGCTCTGGCCAAGGGGGGTGGTTGGCAGCGGGAGTGGGGGTTGCCGTAATCGATTAATCGAATAGCTTTAATCGATTAATTCGATTAATCGAAAGGCGGAAATCTGTGACGATTAATCGATTAATTGTGAACCTTTAATCGATTAATCGTTCATCGATTTTACCATCCCTAGGGGACTGCACCCGCAGCCTCCAGACAAAGATGTGACGCGCACGCATCTGTGTGTGTGTGTGTTTGTGACACAGATGTGACCGCACGCATTTGTGCGTGTGTGTGTGTTTGTGAGAGAAAGATTGCGTGTGTTTGTGTGCGTGTGAGTGTATAGGCACTTTTTCATTATTAAGCCTTAGATGCCTCACGAAACCCGAAAAGTGAACGTCGGCGTCCACAAGAACGGTCCAAAAAGTCACGTGATCATGGATGACATTATCATGATGTCACAGGTCGCCGAAATTGGCGGCGTCATCGTGACGTAAATGCAACGTAACACGGCATGACGTCACATGATGGCATCATCGCGACGAGGAGTATAATCGTCATCGGGAGGAGGGGTACAAACCACTGAGAAGAAAAAAAAGTTGGCTTTCGCCTTTGAGTCCTCCTGTAGGCCATTGATAAGGGACCATGTGACTTTTGACGTCTGCCTGTTAGTCGCCGTGGTAGATCAACGGTTAAGATAAAACTGAATTGAACTTTAATAAAATGAAATGCGGTCGAAGAAAAACATGTTACAATCTTCTGGATCCTTAGCAGAATGCTATGGATCCATGCAACTACAATATGCATAATGTACAGGCAGGAGACAGTTATATAATCATTTAACGACATATTACCTTAGCATACATGTTAGTTTAGCATGTTAGCTTAGATGTTAGCTTAGCATAGCCAAAATGTTGAAACACCTCTAACTTAAAGCCAATAAAGGCAACATAAAGCCAATCCCGAGAACGCAGATTAGATTCCCTGCGACGGCGGACGCGTTTCGATATGGTCGAAATGAAAGAACAGCAATGCACTTTAATTTGCAAGTAATAAAAACGTGTTGTTGGACTAGCTGGTTCATACTGTGCAAAAATGGTGACAACGCAACTGAACGTGTCATTCTTGTATCTGCGCCTCGCGTTACGTTGCCACCATTTGGCACTTGGATTTAGGCGCACGTTCAAAAGTCCCAGGTGGCCAAAATTAATTCGCGATTCTCCAACTACAGCGAGCCATAATTATATCGTGGTGACAGGTAACGCCCCATAATTTCTTTGACGAATGCGCCACACTCCATCGCCAGGGCTCAAAAGAAATGTCTACGTTAATGAAAAACACTTCATATTTCTCGCGTTACCGGGGAAAATTTCGGACTTCGAACAATACTTCACGGGATAAAGTATTAGCCTGCAAATGAGGAGATTTCGATACAAAGAGTCAAAAACATGTGTCTGTGCATCGAACGCACGCACGACGCGCATGCTTTCGAACTAAAACTTAAGTAGGGTTGCCTACAAGGAATAAAGCGGTTTTGTCGGCGGCAGCAAAGCACCTATCATTGCTACTGAAGCAGCACAGTGATCCACGAAGCAAGGCATGTGTAACGGAGAAGGCAGACACTTACTCAGACGCGCTTTTTCAAACGCAGCACCAGAGAGACAAGAGTAGCAAGAATTTTGAATGGAAGACGAGTCAGAAGAAGAAATATGTGGAGGAGCAACTTCGTTGTTTTGATGTTTACACATCTACTCATTTTCTATCTCATTTCCTGCTCCGGCCATACCGTAGGCAACATAGAGGCTGAGATGCCCTTCGCGCAAAATGCATCGGACGTCCTCTGTATTCAGGCAACGTTGTTTGCAGCCGTTTCGCGTGCATGCTTGCGCCAGCCACGTCGACTGCATCTCCTTCTCGGATGCTCGCCGCTCGTGGCTGTGTATACGTTCCTGTTGCCCGTGTTCTGTTTGGATCGCATGTTTTGCCTGCATTGATAGCCTCTTGGGATCTCACACTATGCTTCTCTCTGTATGCTGCATACAAAGTATGTGGAGACCGGTATCCAAGCAAGCAGGAGAAAGAACCGACCCGCCACTGTCTCCGTTATTGGAAGCATGCAGCATATGGAAACGTGTGGCTGGTGCGAGTTGAAGATACGGGCTGCAGTTGTCATGTTGCTGGACTGTGTTATCGATACGCCGTTAGCGTGTGCCTGCCGGCTGGTAAATCGTTCAAGCTTCGAGGCACTAAGATTAACGATTGCATGCATTGTACCATGTATTAACAGCCATGTCTGCAAGCAGCTGCATGAACTGTGACATTGTTTGGATGAGCCCTGAGAGAGCTTAGAGAAAGCTGCACGGTTTTACTGCGAGGAAGTGTACAGCCGGGCGTGCTCTTTCAATTGCATGCCAAACACGACGCGCTAGTGGGTGTCGCCGGTACAGAAGCGATGCCGGAAGAAGCGAGAGATAAATTACGTACGTTCCGGACCTTTAAATTGAATGCTGCCGCCTGTGCCTTGCTTTTTTCCCTGGCTTAGAGTATCACTATACGCTACACCAAAGGAGGTTGGAAATAAATAAATCGGGCACTTTGTAGAACGCGCTCGGCTCGGTCAGCCGGCATGTGGCACGGATGGAGTAAGATAGAGGGGAGCTGAAAGTGGTTTGTTGTGTTCCTCTTCTTGTTCGTGTTCAGTTTCTCGCGCTATTTGATCCTGAAAAAAAAGTATCCCAGCTTCTCCTCAAGGGCGAAGCAACGAATGCGATAGCAAGAAATTGAAATTGAAATGTCGCAGGAAGGACAGCAAGCAGCTAGAGACATACTGAGCGCTGCTCAAGCACAAAGGACGCCGGAAAAGAAAGCACACAAGGCGAGTGCGAAATAAGAACTGTCACAGCTCGACAATTGCAGCGCGCTGCTCAAACACAAAGTATGCACGAAAATAACGCACATGTATACATAGGACGAGTGCGAAGTGTCACAGTTCTTACTTCAACTAAACCATACGTTGGCTCTTCAAGCTAGCAGATCACTCCTGTCGCAAACGCGGCCGCTGCAGCGAGCAAAGTGATCTTCGTGTGGTCTATAGCTCCGACGCAAACTTTGCGGTGAAAGCATAAGACGTACGAAATTCCCCCTCAAGACATAATTACACGAACACGGTCGACCATGCTCTGTATGTCAAAGTACATGTCGAAGGCGCACATCCCAACTCCGGCGAAACACTAGAAAGTTTTACAATTGGTGACGCAAGAAATTTGCGATCCGCCAGGACGCATATGCAGAGCGCAAGCCACTCTCGCTCTGTTGCGCTCGCGTTGTCCCAAGACCCTGCAGCGCCTTCCTTAGGGCGGCCAACAAAAGCGCAGAGCGCTCCACCTCAAGAGAACAAAATAAAGACGGCGCTTGGCAGTGGCACGTGAAGCCACGGCTCGTGTTTCCTGGGGGCATCGATTCTGGTCACTAAGATAAAATTTCATTTGGCTCTAGTTGGTACATATTCCTAGGCTAAAATTACAGCGCGAACGCACTTTTTTGCCCTTCTTGCTTCTTCTTTACTTCATTTGTCCCTGCACCCATGTGAATGATTTCATGTCTTCGCGTATCTAATACACTATCATCCTTGTTACACGTTTTGGCTTAGAGCTATTGTGGTGTTGGTATGTGCGGTACGTTTTCCTTGGCTGCATAGTCGTACGCATTGTCGTATGAAAGAATAAATCAGTTGTTAGTAAGCGCTTGTGTCGTACGTTTCTTTTCTTCGTGAGTGTCTTGTGCGTTTGCACTGCTTATTTTAGCTTCAGGATTCTGGTTGCGGTGTAACATATATACTGTGAATCTGATTCAGCCGTCTCGTTTCTTCCCTGCTGTGGCATAAGTCTACAAAAGCCAAAGCCTTCCCACTAGCTCGCGCCACCACGAGCCACGGGTCGCTATTCCCCTTCCCTAGCCGACTGGCCACGAATGGCGGTGCGCTACAACCCCAAAATGGAAAACTAGCGTGGGTCACCAGCGATACGACGCCAACGCCGCGTGGGGAACGATGCAACATGGCCCGCGTCTCGCATAACTTTAATTCGCCACGTGTGGCGTACCGCGCGTTTCACCCAACGTCGCGTGCGTTTGTATATTTCCATGAGTGCCCTGTAAAATGAATCCTGCATGACGTACGCGTAATTGTCTAAGGCAGCGAGCTGCGGAGCGAGGGGTCGAGGGTTCGAAACCCCGGTCGAGCGCTTCGGAATTCTTTTCTTGTGAATAATTTTTATTTGTGGCTTTCATTTATATATACATACATATACATAACCGGGACATGACGGCGACGGCAAAAATCAGCCGATAGTATCCATATAATTGCTATCGCAAAAAAGATGTACAAATATTGACTAGCTCAAATAGTCGTTTTGTCTCGCATCTTTTTAGCGGGACCAGCGAGAGCTGTGCAGACCTGTCCTTTGTGGCTTGAGCAGTTAACAATATCCTGAAGGTTATTGCGCACGAAAAAACACGGACAAAGGAAGACGTGACACACACAGGCGCTAACTTGCAACAATGTTTATTTCGAAAACAGAGAACATGATAGTTTTCGTGCGCTGTAATCTTCAGTATGACATACCAACACGCCCAAAACGCCACGTGACAATATGCGGCGTTCGCATAGGGAAATACTTCCTACAAATTGAACTCTGCCTACGCAGTACTTCCTAAACTATAAAGCTTGCAGGCCTCAAATTCGCTATCGTCCAAGCTTAAGATCGGCTTCTAACGTACAAAGCAATCGACACTGAGCGTATAAACTGCAGCAAGTTTGGATAATAACACAAGCTTTGGACACAATGTTTAGTAAAGCGAGAAATTGTTCACTTGTTTTATGAATAAAGGAAATATAGGAAAGCATTATTTTGCGATAATGAAAGAAATTCAACCAGCTCCGCATCGCGGACACATGAAATAACGAAGCTGGTGGCGTTCACTTCGTCAGGATAAAGCATTTCTCTGTTTTGTAAGTCCTTCGGGCATGTTGTATCACTGCTCTTTTTTAAGCACTCTTTGTTAAGCTTTGAGGGGGTGCTATAGTTTTATTGCATCTTGACCACACTATTCTTATACAAAGGTTTACAAAGGAGCCTTCACTTAAGATGCTCCGATATGTTGTATAACTGCTCTTTAATAAACACTCCTTGTTAAGCTCTGAGGTGGTAGTATAGACACCACCGTTTATAACCGCGAACTATCACGCGACAGTGGTGTCGCCGTGGTAACGTGCACGCACGCCATTTGTTGGGCTAACTCTTGCCGTCTTCCTTTTTAGTGCAAGTTGTGTATAGTGGGATTTACCCAATTTCTGTGGCACATACGCGTTTATGACGATGATAGCTTTTTGATACGCCGCACAGGTTTCTGTGGCACGTACCCGTTTGTTGGGCTAACTGTTGCCTTCATTTTTAGCGGACCAGTGGTGAGTAGTGGGATTTACCCAATGTCTGTGGCGCATACCCGTTTATGATGGCCACAAGCGTCACCACGGGTCCCGGGCATGAAAGACTCGAAAAAGAATAGCTTCGCTATTAATAAATATTGAACAAGTGAACAATCAAGACTTGCCTAAGCCATATCATCATCATCATCATCATCATCATCATCATCATCATAATCATAATCACTCCCACCACCACCATCATCATCATCATCATATATTACGTCCACTACAGGACGGAGGCCACTTCCAGTGATCTCCCATTTACAATGTCCTGCGCCAGCACCCGTATCATCGTTTACCGCCCCTACACAGACAGTCACGACAGAGAAATATTCGAGCCCGGTTCCTCTGCAGTTGTCTTAAAGTAGACTGAAATCCGAGATGTTGAAAAAAGGCTTGCAAAGGACTGGCTCCAAGGAATTCAGAACATGCAGCGCGCATTGAGTTGATGGAGTTGTCATTCTGTTGAGAAGAGTGCGCATCGTGCTTATGATAGATCTCAACACAACCAGGACTTGTAGGTCTTCAACGCGGAAATTTGGGCTAGTTGGTGGGTGTGAAACTTAGGCATCTTAGCAAACCAGGTCTTCGTCGTGGAAATCATTTGTGGACGATGGAGCACATTGCGGTACATTCAGCTCCGAATCTCCATGACTGCGCAACGGTAGTAACGATCGAGACCGAGGTGAAAAAGGGGTACAATGTCGACAAGGGCTTCGTGCCCCATCTTGCATCAAAACGCATATCTTTGCAGCATATTTTTTTTTCACAGAATAAACACAGGAAAGAGGGAAAGACCAAATTTTCAAACATGAAAATGCTAGAAAAATGCTGAAGTCGAGAGACACAGCAGACGCGTGTGGTAAAAAGAAACGAGGAGAGATGTTTGAGTGGACCAGGGCAGTAATTCATACCTCCTAACCTGCGCGTTTGTCTCTATACAGTGGCCTCCCGTCCAATACCGTGCGTGAGATTTTGTGTGTGTTTGAATGTATATACGTGCACGTCTTTTCCTTTTGTCTCTTTATTTGTGTTGCTTTGTTTTGTCTTACCCGGAGGACGCCGACAGTGCCGCAAACACGGGTTGTTTTAGAAGCTAGGTATTCAAAACTGATGTTTTTGTCTTGCCTCCATGGCAGTCAGCGGTAGAAAAAGAAAAGGGCTGGCTGAATAACCGTGTTCTTTTTGTCTGTTTCTTTCGGCCAATTATTTTTTTGTTCTATATATACCACCTCCTGCACTGCCAAAAAACTATCGCCACCACTTCTTCGGCGCAATTTATTCTGTCATGAAGCGTTCCATCTTTCGTCCTACGTGTTACTTTTATTTTCAAACAAGTAGTGCTCAATATTTTGTTTACGGCTTATTTCTCACCGTTCACGTTATTTGCTCCGAGACTGTAACATAAATCGAAAAGCGTAGAAAATATTTCTGTCGATCAGAGATAACGACGCTATTAGGAAGCCAAAAAAGTGAAGAGAGTGAAGTTTCGAACAGTACATATAGGCCTCAATGACACTACCAGAGATACGGCAGCTATTCTGCAGCTACATTAGCATTATCATTTCCTAAGCCAGAATTGCTATAGTCATTACGCCTTATGGCCGCGATCGCTTTCGTTCTCAAGCTATTCGCGCTCAAGTAAGTCCTGCGTAATCAGCCGCGTTGTGCAAGGAGCTGCCGTTCAGATTTTCGAAGTCCTCGCACCGTGCGTCTCGCTCGTGTCGGAGGACTCTTACAGCGATGCCCTGTGTCCTCTCATCGTCTACAATTCCTGCGGGCTTTCCTGCCGACCTGATAGTCCAGAGCGGCAGTTACTGCGAGATTAGTTAGTACTTACGGCAGAATCGCTATTTCGCGAGTAGTAGAATTTCGACGGAATGCAGAGCAGTTACCATGCAGGACCGTCATCTTTTCAAGTAAGTGCTATATTGAAATCACTCAAACGCATTCACTCATTGGCCCACTAATCTGTTGATCCTCATCTGCTTCCATACTGTCATCCTAGTCAACCAAGTTTTAACGTTAGCGTTGACGTTGCAGAGCGTGCAGCGCTGAACTTGCAACGCTGAGCTTATGTGAGCAGTATATCATAAATCCAATCCACCAATTCAGTCTCATTTTTTATGCGCGTCATGCGAGCTACTAATAGTGCGGGTTTGTTTTTGATATGAAACTGTCATAATAATGGGGGCAGTGTTGGTTAGGTTGTGTATGTCAAAATGCGAGCTCACGCGTATCATTATAACGTTAATGATTTCCGCTTTATTTCGCCAAATGTCATCTCTGTCACTCGCACATTGCTTTGCGTGTCGCTGTTTAAAAACGTTTTTCTTAACGCTTGAATAATCCAAGCTTTCATTGCCAATCGCGTCCTCGCGATACGGGCCTAATGCTCCTTCAATAATTGATTACATGCGTGGGTTAGCGCGCATATGCTAATACCGCGACTTTCCTTCGTTTACGGGTGGCCCGTACGCCTCGGTAGTTCAGTGGTTACGGTGCTCGGCTCCTGAATCGAAGGTCAAGGGTTTGATCCGGGCCGCGGCGGTCGCATTTCGATTAATGCGAAATGCTAGACTGTGCGATGTCAGTGCACGTTAAAGAACGCGAGACTCGAAAGAATCATGCCCTTGGACCGTACACCAGTATGTCGCCGGAGGCGCTTGGGAGAACCAGCGAGCCTATACTATAGTCTGGCTTATAACTACATGTCATTGAAGTTAGCGCGTATCATGATGCATTATTTTCTCGACACTAGCCTACTTACTTGCGCAGCTTGATTCCCTTAAGATCTAAACCCACCTAATCTCTCCTTTACCCAAATTCATTGCAAATAATGGCCGCGATTCGACTTTGCAGCCAGAACAAAAATGATACCGTGCTGATCTGATTCCTGCTACTCATGAGGTGCAGGCCTAGAACACATTGTACATAATCCACCCCTCACATTGTTTGGGGGGTGTAGTTGTACTTAGTCACAGTTCCACAGGCACTGGGTTCACATTACGCCGGAGTGTGCTTGAAGGTACTGCCTGCTAGCTTCGTAGGAAAAAACGCTTATCGCATCTCGCCATGAAGCTGGCGCTTACTGAATGGTTTTGCAGATATATGTGTCCCTAAGTCCGATGCAGTTCTACGTGTTTCTCAGGTATACAGTTAAGTGGGGGTCACTCCCTAGAGCCGAGGAGATGGCTGACAGGCATGGCCATGCAGACTACCTCCTCTTATAGATGTCTCTTATGGTCAAAAACAAACAGGGTCCCTTATGCATACGCCTTACGCGACTCGAAAGCGAAAGCGATCTTCTTTGTATTCTCAATCGATGCATGGATCCTCCCGGGCCACCTCCGAATGCTTTCTGCACCTAGCCAGCTTTCTGGTTTCGCACTGCCTCCAGGATCGAAGGCATTGCAAGCTTTCTGCACCTCACCTTGTTTTGCACTGCCTCCGTGATCAGCCCACCTTTGACGAAGCGATGATATCATGTGACGTGAAGATATGTGACGTCATAATGAGGGCACAAATTCTGGCGATCTGTGATGTCATACTGACGTCACATGGTGACGTCAGCACGAGATGATGATCTTTTGCATCACTCACGTTGACACGTATAGCATTGCAAAATAGAAAGAAAGAAACAAGGGAAGAAGGAAAGAAGGAAAAAAGCCAAGCCTGCGCGGAACACGCAGCACAGGCACAGCGTAAGCGGGGAGAGCACACCTTTCTAGAGCCCGTTGTGAACTCCGTTGGGGACTACACTTGCAAGCAGTGTTGCAGGCGTTACCGAGAAAAGGTAACTGATTACGTTACTCCATACGCTTACATAAAAGGAACGCGTTACCGCCCTGCGCTACCTACAAAAAAAGGTAGCGCGTTATCGTTACCGTTACAGGAAAAAAGAACGCACGTTACTTGTGGCGTTACTCCGTGGCCAGAAATTTCAATCAGTGCGTCTCAGCTACAGGAACCCACAGTAACAATGTTATCAAGCTCACATTTATATTTCACATAAAGCTTCTAGCCCAATCAACGTTCTAACCTTAATTACTGATATAACTAGAATAATTCGCACAAAGGTGCCGGACCCCAGCAATATTAGAGTGGCTTACGAAGTTGCGTGTTGTTATATGTGATGTCAGTAGCTGCCTGTAGTTACTGTGATGGCTTATATTCTGTGGCACGTGGTAAAGCAATTTGTGTCAGTGTAACAATAAACACAACATCAGATTCAGTCGTCAACGTTCAACGCAAAGAAAACGTCACTCAACTCCGAACAACTTTGCAGTAATTCTTGCGGTGTGCTTCTACACATAAGGCAGATGCTCAAATATAGTAGTCATAAAAAATGCTTAAACGGCTTAGTTGAGCGGAGTAATAATTACACAGATATACAGTTTTTATTCTTTATCCTGTATAACTGTCGAAAAGATTGCTAGTGTTAATGTGGAGGTGTTTAAGGTCAACCTTCTTCACTCAAACGTTTAGTAACCATAAAAACGCATAGCCGCAGTTGTCAATAGAAATAGGTAAATTCCATGTCTTAAACAAGCATGATACCCAGCGCTGGAGCACGATGGATGTTTCTAATAACTACCACTTGTTGTAGAATTTAGGCGACAGCTGCATTTCAAAGCTGTCAGCGGACAGCTTGCCTCGATTCTTAATGAATACGTCCGCACCTACGTTAAATAGGCGCTGGACGCACTCTTAACGCTTGGCGGACCGGCAGCAGTCCGCCGCTGCGACAGAAAAACGTCGCGGCGAGCTCTGAGAAAATGGCGCCTACGAGACGAATGAGCTGTAAAACTCCCGGGATTAGTGCAATAAGAACCACGTTAGTGGCAGAAAGCTGTCAGACGGGGACGGGGAGGATCAGTGCATCGACTGAGAAGCAGAAGATGGCACCGTGCTAGCTTTTAGGTGCGAATCATCTTATAGCGGAGTTCAAACCGGTGGTGGTGGTGGTAATGTGCGGCGTGACCACCCTTACTGCGCATGCGCATACCCTCTCCACACCCCTCCTCTCCACTCCCATATCCATTCCTTTTCTCCACTTCCCCTCTCCCCTTTCTCATCTCCACTCATCCTCTCCCCATTCCCCTCTCCACTTCCCCTCTCCCCTTTCCCACTCTCCACTGCCCCTCTCCCTTTCCCCCTTCCTCTTCCTCTCTCCCCTCCCCTCTCCACTTCCCCTCTCCATTATCTGAAGCGCGGGCTAGACATGCCGAAATTCTCTAGCGCTTGCGCGTTCCCTCCCCCTATCTCTCCTCTCCCACGCTGCCCCCCTCTCGCGCGCCTGTCGACCTGCGTTCCCCGCTCGCCCTGTGAGAATTAACGGCCAGGCTAGAGGGAAGACACGACGCGCGTAGCGTTCCTATTCGTGTTCCACGACGCGAGGTCGGTAGCATGCCCAACGAACGCCAACGGAACGCGATCGTGCAAGTGCTCCGGCTTCGCATTGCCTCATGGTCCCCTTTAGCGGGAAATGGTGTAATTTTTTGGTACCCAGCGGTAGCAAATATTTCAAGACCAAAGGTCAGGTGATTTAGAGACGTTGAAATAAAGGACGTAGATGTGGCTCATGCATATCTGATCGGTTTATTTTTGTTTTCAGTTTGGCCGATGTACTAATTTTATACAGAAGCTAACTCTGCTTGACAAGCAGAGCAAGCAAGTAGGCTTATCAAGACAGTGTACGTCAGCAGTTCGAACATAGATTTGGCTCCATTGGCACAGCAGTTGCAGTCGGCGCGGTCCAACCATAGTAAAGCACATGGTGCTCTAAATCACCTCCATTTTTTTTCTAAACACAAACAAACACTGATATCATAACCGGGAGGGCTTACTGGTCTCCCATAGTACAGTACTAATACTGTGCTCAAAATCCTTCGCGTTTTGTTCTATACTTGCTTACAACCTAAGAAATAAGACTCTAAATCCAGCGCTTCATGTAGCACTAATTCTTTTATAGTACAGCTCTATTTCTGCGGTTTAATGAAGCGCTAATGTCGTTTTTGCGTAGGTCTTTTGTGTAGTTCTAAATCTCACGCTAACTCCTGCGCCAATGTTGTTCTTCCGTAGGCCCTGGTGTAGTTCTACATCATGCGCATAATGCAGCTCCACTATCGTGAAACCTGAGGCAGTGCGTAGCGTGGGCAACCCAGCGAAGGGTCTTCAGAAGGGTTTTCCACGATTTTGGGTAAATCATTGCGATTAATTCTTGGTTATGTCTGTAGTTTATATTATTTTAGACATTGTTAGCTTATCTTGCACTGGTTTTCTGTCATTTTTTGCTTTTTTAAGCTTGTATTGTATTTTGCGTGATTGGGCTACATGAGACAGTACATGGACGACAAGCCGGTCCCCTAAAGTTCTACGCAGTTAATGTAACGAATGACGTCACACCTCTAGCTACGAAAAAATGTTAACATAAGTACGTTACCCGTTACAGTTCCAGAATGGTAACCAGTACGCAACTAAGTTACCGAAAAAAGTAGCGCGTCTTCGGTAACGCCCTTACATGTAACGCGTTACTACCAGCACTGCTTGCAAGGTACCCACTACGCCATAAATCATCACAATTTTTGTGAAGCATGGAAGCATCCACTACGCTATTCGTCCTTCTTCGGAGAATCCTGGTACCCGCTACGCGTCCGTAAAGCAAATGAGCACCTTGTTGATGCTGTGACTGGTGATGATGAAGAACTATGGCTGAGTGCTTTGTAATGGTCTGGAAGCATTAAGCGGCCATCTCGTTACGCAATTCGCATTGTGTGACGACTGGTTATTTTACTCTTCTACCGCACTATATTGCATATGTTGACGTGATTCCTTGCCCGACATGACGCCTGTGTAGGGTCTTTTTGCGAAGCAGTTCCAAGCACCGCCGTGGCTCTGCAGTAGAATACTCGACTGCTACATAGAGTTTCCGCATTCGAACCCTATCTGATCCTGGGTATTTTTTTTTTTTTCATTACATTTTTTGCTTATTTCGTGCGATAGCGGTAACGGAAACCGGCGGCAGCAGCGGACAACTGCGGCACCAAAATCGTTTGTTGGTGTGATCTCATAACAGCGTTCGTTGTAGAGAAAACGTTCGACAAGCGGTGCAATGTGGTCATAAGAATGCAGAAATCAACTAATCCCGTTGACCCTTCAAGGTCGATTCACCAGCGTTCGTGATTCACGAAGGAATAATCGTATTTTCGAGAGTTCCGCACTCTCGTGGTTCTGTGCATTCTCCTTGCCACATCCTGCCGTGGGGAGCGTATACGTGCGAGCCCTTCCGGCAGCACAAATTGAATTAGTGCGAAGCAGCAGCGCTTACCATTGAATCAGCAACCGTCGCCTACCGCCAGGCATTCGGGCACTGATCGAATGCCCTGCTGCAAACTTTGGAAAAAAAAGAGGCGAGCGCGGTGAATTTCATTAGCCACATCCGCGGATGATTCCAAGCGTGCGTGGCGCCGGCGGAATCGCGGTGAATTCTAGACAAGCCGCTGGTCAACCGGTTCAGGAATACGTTTCCTCACGCTCATTCAGTGAGGCGGCAGCAGCGGCTAATGCTACACCCGATTGTTGCGGAGCTCGAGATTTTAAAGATGGCTCGGAGGGCTTGAAACTGGACGCGTTGGGCAGTACTGTCCTTAACTTAAGACGCCACGAATTAAAGCGTTAAATAGATAAATTCCGAATAGTTCAGAAGCACAATATGAGCTCAGGTGATGTTTTCTTCCCCGCGAGAGCGCGGCATATTTTGGGCGAGATGCGGTTCGGCTCTTCCTCAATTTCCTTTGCGACGGCTAAGCCTGGTTGGTGAAATGCCACTGTGAAACAATCGAACAAAAAATGTGACCCAGTCGAGTGAATTGGTCAGGCGGGCGCACTAGTGGCGTTAGGGCGCACGCTGCTGCGCAGTGGTTTAAATCTCTCCTTATCGTTAGTTTTCTATTTCTTTGCAACGAAGAGCTTCATACACTAACGCACTTGTTGCATGCCGCTCGCGCAGAGCAGTAGGTGTTGTTTCAACTTACGCACAAGCACCTGTTATATCTGGTTAATAGAGGCAGATCTTGAAGGGTTCTCTTTTGCAGTATTGCATAGCCAGAACCAATTATTAGTCAGCCGGAAGCACATCGTAGACGTCATGTTTTAGACACCATATCCTGCTGCAGGCAACTTCTACAGAGATTCGTGTGTTCGCAGATGCCAAAAACATTTTTTTTATGTAACAGTGCGGAGCAAACAATGAACAAGGATTTAAGTAACATGAAGCATTGTGTTTACTCAATCCCTAACGGTTGTTTTCCTCGCGCTGTTCATTTCGGATATGTTGACCGACCAGCCACGTTTGCTGTTATATTTCGGTGTATAATAACACTTGTTCTACTCCTCCTTCTGCATCAAGCTATCATCACAGAACTATAAGGCCCACTGTAAACTAAGGGCACACAAATATTAACTTGTAATTGCAACGTATGTTACGAAACATCGCATGTCCCAATTTATTTTTATGATTGCCTTGCCTCTGTTCCACTTCCCTCGTTAGTTGCTTGATGTTCCTCACCGCTTACGAAACTGTTATAGCTCATTGAATTATACGCGGGCCTCCAAGTTAAATCAGTACTTGAAGAAACTTGCCAATGATTGATCAGTATCACAAGTTCTCGTGCAAAACGTTTCCCGATTGCTGCCTTTTATGTTTTTTCGCGGGATCCGAAGAAAAATTAAGAGTTTTGGTTGTCATGGTTTATGTCGAACATGTAGTTATTAATATATTTGTCCTTGTTAACCTGCTTCTGCCAATTCAGCGGTTGAAAGGGTGTTTTCTTTTTCTCCAGATACTTGAAGTGTCTAGCATGGTTTGTAGGAACTGCGCAATGACTTGTGATTTATTTTCGAAAGCGTAACCTTACTTCGAAAAAAAAAAACACCCAGCATTCTAGTAGGATGCAGTGAACATCTCTTGTGAAAGATGGTCAGCATGATGTCGTTTCTGCGAACTATCGCGCTCGAAGAGTGCCAGAAATGAACGACAAACAGGGAATAAAGGTATGAGAAGAGAAGGCATGCATAAAAGCTGTCGTGTTCAGACTTGAACAGTGCAAGTGGAAGTCAAAAGACCACGACGCAGCGCTGCCGAAACGCAGGGGCTCAAAGCGCGTAGACGCAGCGCTAGAGATGAGGACGAAGGAATCCGCCACAGAGGATGAGAATAGAAAGCACAGGAGGGGGGCGGGGCCTGGTGAAAGGATGTACGGCAGACTCGCCAAACACAAAGCCACCCAAGCTAGCGTGACACTTGCCCTGCGAGCCCCGTGAGCTTTTCGGGTAATGCGAGGAGGAGTGAGCGATGGAAAGAGAGACAGCAAGGGAGAGACGGTGGTCGTGGCGGTCTTTTGCGCGTGCCTCTGTTCTATCCTCCCGTGCATCGATTAGGAAATGCGTCCCAAGGATGACGTTGCAGTATGCAGGTGCAGCGGGCGACGAAAACACCCGACGACGAGGCGAGGACCGTCCAGCGCCGTTCCTTCTTCTCCCGGGAACGACAGGAGAAAGAAAAGAAACAGGCGCCGCGCTATGGAAGTCCTCTTCTCGTGGGCAGGGGCCACTTGTCTGCCGCCGGCAGACGATGTGGAGCTTGTTTATTCAACTGCCGTAATTACGTCTCGGCGAAGTGGATGCCCAGCAGGTCTCGTAATTAATTGTTTTTCTCGAGCGACATGCTTCAGCTTGCTTCACTGGGAATCGTTTTTTTTTGTCGCTCACTCTTGGGGTTTTCTCGTTTTCTCGGTTCTGCTGACGTCGTCGGTGCCTGTAACCCGGTCTCGATTAGGCCTGCCATTCTAAGGTCGGTAAGAGGCGGAGCATTCTGCTGTGGCGTCGACAGGCAGTATAATTGGGCTGCTTGTGTCGTCGCTGAACATGACGAAGGAACTCTGGCCCACGGTGCCTTTCACTTGAAGACGCATACCAGTCACCGCGATAGCTGGACCAAGAAAGCCGCGTCTTCAACAGAACCGAAAAGAAAAACACAATAGTATACGTACTGGCGGCTCTCATATATATGTCGGCAAACGTGGCGTCTGGATTGCATCGTAGATCACGGCTAGCTGTCCACGCCTGACGTAACACAGCTAGGACGGCGGCTGCCTTCCGTTTGCGCTGCTGCTCTTTCGCTGCTGAGAACCCCTTCAACGTCTTTCACTCCTATCAACGTAGGGAAGCCAGATCTGGGAAATGTTATGTTTTTCTTTCCCGCTACAGTGTATGAGGGCTTCAGTATGTGCTCACCGTCGCAGCTGTCTTTAATTAGGTCCGCTCTATGGCCAAGAGCCCATCATGTGCCCATTTTGTTTGCTTCCCTCGCTTTCATGTACTTTATAAATAAAGGTATGATGAGCCAAGATGTTCGCGGCACCGAGAGCAATCAAACAACAATTTGGTATAGACTTATTCTGTTTTATCCGCAATGCCCATGAATGAGAAAGAAAATGAGGAGAAGGCTAAGCGGTTTAATTTCCTGCTTGCTACCCTGCACTGGAGTGGGGAAACAGAGGTTGAAAGAATACAAAGACAGAGACAGACGGAAAAGAAATGAGTATTAGGAAATGCCTTCTCATTAGAGGCGTTTAAACAGCATGCGAACCGTAAGAAGCACAGTATCTTATTCACAGCCACCTGATGCAACGATTGGTTCCAGTCGATTACGTAGATTTCTTTCTTTTGACCGACACTGCTCGTGTGACTGGTTGAAGACAATGTGACGTATAGTTGCCTTTTTACAGTTCGCTGTGGGCACTGGCGCAGAATATGACGAATTCTTTTTTTGTTGCAGCAGTGGCCATGGGCTATTGTCGTAAGAGTATAAATTAGCAAATTAGTATTCTACCACAAAGCCACGCCGGCGCTTTAAACTCCTTCGCAAACACAACCTATGCATGCGTCACGTCGGTCAAGGATCGTCGTCAGCTTATATAGCGTCAACTAAGTGCGCATAATGCCTTACAGACTCTTAGTGGGTACCTTGTTTGTCCGCAGAATGTTGAATAATGGCACAGTGGGTACTACCCTACTTCGCAAAAATTAGGATTTACGGTATAGCGGGTATCTTGCAACTGTACTTGCAGTAGTTGTCCCAAGCGACAGGCTCCAGAAAGGCCGCTCTTCCAGCCTTCGCTGTGACTGTGCTGCGTGGGCCATGCAGGCCTGGCGTCTTTTATTCTCGTAGCTGAATTTCAACTGGCGGCTGCACTTGCCTTGTTACACTCTCGTAGGAAGCATACCTATAAGCTATATATATATCGCAGGTGTTAAATTATGTCGCTTGAGTAATGCTGAGTCTGAATACACGCTCGTTTTTATGTCCCACTAATAATACGAGATGTCGTTATTACGAGTCCTGTAAAGCGTAGTGGAGAGCTGGGAAAGCGCGTATTAAGCCTTTCCGAGCGTAGAAAAATTGTTGGAGCGTGTGGAAGCGCTTAGGCATGCCTTAGGCACGCCGCAATGTAGAAAGTTCAGCCTTGGCTATATTTAGTGCTGCGACAGCGCTGAACTTGCACAAGTGCCTTGTTGACGCTCAAAATAAAATGTAATAGAAGGAACGCGATCTCATCAGCGCGGCGACCGCCGCATGAACCGGAAAGAGCGGTACGAATCGCTCGGCCAGATATTTCAGGCGTTAGAGTACGACCACGCCTTAAGAGAGCGCGAGAAAAAAAAAAAAAAACTACTTAACACGTGCAAGGACGGCTTTCCACCGTCTGCGCACCGTTCTCGTGAGAACGGCGCTGTTCGTTTCTCGCGGTCGACTCGCTATATGCCTATGCGAAGTTCCAGAAAGGTGCCTCTCTTTGGCTAGCCCTTTTTCCTTAGAAGTTTTCTGCGGTTCACTGCCTCGATTTAGTAACACACCACCTCCAGCCCTTTTGTCTTGTCAACTATCATGATAGTTGACAAGACAATGGTTGGCGCTCCCTTTTTACGCCAACCATTTTATTTCTTACGCGATCCAACAGCGAATCGAAAGCACGAAAGAGTTTTTCTTTTTCGCTCGTATAAACAAGCAATGTAAAAAGTACCTTTTCTCAAACACGAATCAGCTATAGGAACATTGTGAGCTGGGTGCTCAAGGGCTCTTCAGCAACTACAAAAAACTAGAAGTAAGAGACAGGTCGATAATTTAAGCGCCCGAACCGAAAAAAAAATGAGGCCATTTTCGAAGTGAAAACTCCTCGGCATAGAAAGCTATCTCAGGGGATCCCGCTTTCTTTCCAAGCTTTGACATACGCGCATTCGGGTTCGCCTCGAAAGAGCGCCTGCAATAGGCAGCCGTACCTACTAGAGTTTCTCTTCGTGGTAACGAGGAAGGACTGGTAGTAAGCAAAAAATAAAGCACTGGCTAAAAAAGGCGCTGAAGTGTCGGGCGTAGCCGCAGGAGCCTATTTCTTGAAACGCGTCTCACGCGCTTGAGACTCTCTTTTGTCTCGTCTACCTGACCTGATTCCGTGGAACCATGGCGAGAAGGAATGTACCTCTGTGCGGTTGACTGGACGGGATCTGGGTGGGGGTGTTGAGGAGGGTAGGGGAGCTGGTATTTCCACCGATACACCATGGAAAGAATGGCTGCGTGCGTAGACTGGCTTTTTCACTACTCTCACGTTAGACAAAAGCTTGACCATCGACGACGTTGACACACTAATATGGCCTAATGTGCAAACGAGAACCGCATGGTAACTACGACTGACACGGACCAAGGAGCTGACGGGAGAGCATGCAAAACAGGTGCTCTGAGTTTAGAAATAAAGGGAGATATATTGTTAGATACGGAGACGTAAAAAGTAGGACAAGACATGCAGCACCAATTAGGCTTTGCTTTGTAGAAGAAAAGAAGTCAGAACAAAAGCGTAAGCGAGCCCTGTCGTTGTAAAGATATATTTCTCTGTTAAATGACATTAAGATTTGAGAGAGGTTGTAGGAGCGCTAGCGGTGCTCCAGGAAAAATTTCAGGGCCGTTATCATTCGAGGAGCATGTCCTGCGGCATAAACGCCTACTTAAAGAGACACTAAAGGCAAACATTAAGTCGACGTTGATTGTTGAAATGATGGCCCAGAAACCTCGTAGCTAGGGCTACTTTTGTGCCAAGGAAGTGCTTATTTTGAAATAAAATCACGTTTTAGCGGTCTGCATCGGATTAGCGCACTTTAAATCACCCGCCTGAAAGCGGTATTTCGCACGTAACTGTTGCCGTGCGCAACGTTGCCCGCCTTTACTGCGCGACGGCGTGCAATGGCGGCGTGCACCATTCGGGCATCCGGCAACATCACATGCATGCGGGATTTTGTCGAAATTTCTGTCAGGGCGACTTTCACGAGCGTGCAAAACACACGCGGCAGTACGCGATACCGAAACTACCACTGAGACGCGACCGCATGAGCGAAGCAGGGCGCCGGGCGCAACTTTTGAACCACGCGCACCGTTCCCCATGGCAACGCCCAAGAGGTTCTTTTTTTCCATGAATCAAACAGAAACGAACAAGCAGCATTTTATTACGTCTCTTGATGCACGGAAAGTACTTTTAAATGCGAATGCATTTCTTAGTCGGGCTATGTAAGGCATCCGGCGTTGTCCGCGGCGCCCTCTCCCATAGCAACAGCTGCGGGCGCGCGCGCTTATCCTCGCCCCTAGCAACCGGAGCATGTGGTGCGAGAGAGTGTAGGAGAGGGTAGGTGCAGTGCTTCGCCGCTCCTTCTTTCGCCGTTCGCTCTCTCTCCTCCCTGCGCCCCACTCTCCCGTCCGCTCGCGCCTCACTCTCGACCGTTCGCTGGCTGGGCGCCTCTCAAGAACATCCGGAAATGTGTGCTCGAGACGCCGCTGTGAAGCGCCAACGCTGAGCCGAGAACGCTGGCGCCCCGCTCTCCCGTCCGCTCGCGCCTCACTCTCGACCGTTCGCTTGCTGGGCGCCTCTCAAGGCGATGGCAGAAGTCGGTGAAGGCGAATGTCTGACGGCAACGGTACCCTCTCTCGCCGCAAGAAATGCATTCGCATTTCCTCACGATTCCCTTCGGGGAGGTGGGGGCATTTTTTTATTGCAGCTAGTTTGATTACTAGTGATTAGTTGTATTCAGACACTCCCACGTCATCAGGTCACTTCCAAAACGTCCCACTCGTGACGCTCATCGTGTGATACATTTAGCTTAATTTCTCGGTAAGTAGGGCACTGCTGTTGATAATGTTGCCGTTTTAGACGTTGTCATACACTGAGCTTTCACTCTGACATAAATTGTTATTTGCCTTTAGTGTCCCTTTAAGTAGAAAAGCCGCACCAATTGCTATTTTCAAGCTATTTTCTTGAATTATCATTGTTGTCCCTGAGCCAGTCCTTGTGCCTTTATAATCTGCCTTTTATTACTTTACAGCTGTTTTCACGCATCGGAAAAGAGGAATCCGGTGCATAGGGTAGTGTAGAAGCCAATTTGGCAATGGCAGGATCCGCCAGAATAGTCCATTGTGGTCCAATAGGTTCCTGACCGACTTTTTAGTCGTACTGGAAACCTCCAGACTGACGTTGCCAGCACGACGACTAAATATACGCATAGAAAGAGAAAAAGAAAATAGCATTTTCCACGCCAGTGGAGAATACTGCGCCGTTTTTCTATCGCAGTAAAAATCTAGGATGTACTGTGCTTGTTAGTTGGCGCTTACACTGCAGATTGCGCTAGCAGTAATAAATCGCGCTCCGGTGGCGCGGTGGGTGAACAACGTGAACGACGCCGAATTTCGGCGACGAGAGAATTCCGTCGGTTGTATATGCCAGATTCCACAGAGAAAAGGCGACCTCAGAATCCATTACTTAGTAGAGCTCGTTCTTCTGTCGAGCCACAATAAGTGGGAATGTTCCACTACGCTGGATAGAAGAGCCCTTCCCTCGTGCTAGTGCAGAGGTGTACCCGACAAACTTGCGTAAATGTGTCGTGCGGTTCATGAAAGACATAAGAAACCTGTGTGTTCTAAAAGCACCACGACATGTTTCTACAGTGCGCTTAAAACGTGCTTTACGCCATTCCTTTGACTTGCGGCTCGTCATTCATAGGACAAAGAGTAAGACGCTTAAATGACAAATTAAAAAGCATAAGTACAACACCAGACACGTTGTTTCAGGGCATCTAGGTATGCGCTACAGGAACTGCAGATGCGCACCTCAATTTTAAAACACTAGCATCATGCCCAAATGAATCAACAGGTTAACAAGCGAGGTTGTTGAAGCCCTAGAGATAAAAATAAGCTGGGTGAGTTCTGTGTCAGCATGCCTTCTGTTATGCTCTCCAAAAAATGTCAAATTCCTTTCAGGGCCCGTTTTGCAGGCGAAATAAGGATGAACTTGTGATGCTCTGTCATATCTCTTGGCTGACAAGTTTCGCCACGCCGCGGTGAAACTTGTCACATCTTGGCCATGACATACGTTGCAAGAAAGTTCCGGGTGCCTGCACCTCAATGCACCCGATCTGGATAGAAGAGACCACAGTTCCTGTGCCTCTAGCACTGTTCCAACATTAAACCTTCGACTTCTATCAAGACTTCCCCGAAAAGGTGCCATAATATTGGGTAGAGCAGAAAATTAGCTATACCTAGAAATAACCATTAAATCTACCCTTTCGGATTTTTGTTAGTGTTATTTTGTTAGTGGTTATGTGATCAATGCTACTAGCGGCGGAACTACTGCTGAAGCTTGGATGAGTTGTGTCGCTGAGAGACGGCGACGGACAACGTACACGGGAGTAGCGAAAAAAGCTTTCCTTGACGACATTTACTGGAAGTGTCGTCGCAGATCCTAAGAACAACCATCACCATCGACGAAAAATGAGCGCGTGACATGTGGCTGTGCCGTGCCAGCCCGGCTTGCTGTCGCCTCCAAAGCTACGACCCTGATTTCACACCGCAAACATATCTATGGCTACGAAGCACTCGCACTGGGAGCAACGACTTTTCCCGAGTTGTGCTTCTTTCGGCAAGAATTTGTTGTTCTGTAAAGGGTGCTCCTCTGTTAGACGGTTATGCGTGACAACAAAGCCACCCCCTTGTTTCCCTGAGACTGGTGATGATTAAATACTGGCTCAAATCTGAAGGATTTTTCCGCTGTATTTTCCTATTTATGCATAATTTGATTATACAATGCTATATTCTGGCAATAAAAGTATTTTGGCTGCACTCCTTGAGAGTGTACTACCAACGAATGCACTACAATCAGCATTTGCCCAGTAAAACTTGAAGGAAGTAGTGAACTCTGTTTCTTGTTGTTGCTGTTGTTGTCGTTCTTCTTCGTAGTAGTAGTAGTATTATTATTATTACTTGATATGCATAGAAAAATACATAAATATACGAGAGGAAATAAGGCGAGAGCAGACTGACACCTGCCGCCTGGAGGGGTACAACGCCTGTCTACTTTTTCGGGAGGAAGGATGAGATTGAGGAAAGGAAGATAGTAGAAAAGAAAGAGGAAAAAGAAAGGAGTAAGACTCGGACAAAAATAAGTAAATACAGGACATAAATGTGAAAAAAAATTGGGTGGCCAAATTTGTTTAGTTCATAGAAGCCAGCAAAGCTCAATGACCCGGGTCATGTGCGGCAACACACCACCTCGGAAACAGGTAATCATGAATGGTTCCACACTTACATCCAATCAGTGCACATCTCTTACCTAGAGCTCAAGTGGTCCAATCACATTACAGAAGAAGTGAGAGTGGCAGAATAGATTCCTTAGTTTGTTCACCTCTCTCCCTCTCCCTTATTTATGTTTTTCCTGCCTTCGGCTTGGTGGCTGTAAGCTGCCTCTTCAAGCAATGCGCAAATAAATAACAGCTACAATAGCACAATCGCTCCAATCTACTTTTAACGCGTGAGAATTATAGAATATCCATGTCATTAATCAATACATTTACTTATATCACTCTCTTTTGTTTGCGCCGATACGAGAAAGAAAATTGATTCCGGCATTAATACTCGGAAATTTCTCGCCGCGCGCAAAGCGATAAACTCGAGGACAAAAGACGGCCGCGACACGGACTGGGGTCATTCATAGAACGAGCTTGCATGTTTGGTGCTTTGCCTTGTTTCCTAAGCTCCAGTTCAGGTTTCCGGATCGCAAGTAATCGCAACTACAAGGCGCCTTGCTTGTATCCCTATCTTTTTTCTTAATTCCTTACGCACCTTTTCAAGCTCTTCTTCTTGCTCCAGTTCATGGCTCCTTTCTTCCATAGTAGTAACGGAGGGAAGAGGGGTTGGGGGAGAGAACAGCGCAGCGAGGCTTTGTGCGGACCCCTGCCGTTTCGCATTACGCCTTTTGTTTCCCTCGCATACACAGCTTCAAAGAAACGGTCTGGCTGCCTGATGCTACTGCTGCTTCCGCAGCCAGCGAATAAAATGGTTTGCTCCTCGGGTAGGGGCCAGTTTGCCCCCTTCCTTCTTCTTCTGCATTCTTCTTCTTCTCTTGCCTGTACAGTGGGCGCCTCGCTGAAGCAGCTCGGCATTCCCGAACGGGCGGCCGGTCCTTGCGACCACGCGAAGACGCCGTCCAGCACCACTTTGGAAATTGAATTTCAGCGTTGAAAGCTATCAAACAGAAACGGCAGGGTAACGCCAAGCAGACGGAACGGCCGGGGAATCCAGTTTATGCGTGTATACTAAACCGTAAAAAAAAAAAAGAAAGACAGAAAGAAAGTTGACAGGGATAGCGCACAATCTCCATTTACCTTGTCTCATTTCTCCGCTTTGTTTTCTGCGCCCAATAGTGGAAGGTCAGTTTATATTGCCACGCTTCAATGTACGCTAGGGGAATTGCAGCGCATATACAGGCCGCGACATGGAAGGCAGCGTCGCTTTGCTCGTGCCTGCAAAAAGTTACACTTGCAAATGCTCTAGTGAACGCAGCGATACAACATGAGGTCTGGGATAATGGCCACGTTTTCTTTTGTTTTGACTTTGCCGAACAACAAATAAAAAGGTTAAAGCGCTCTTTCCTGATTGCACACATCTAAGTAGATGCCCCTCTACCTTCTTGGGACCGCTGGGAGGGAAGAAGTGGTCATTTCAGAGCGAACCAAGTTAATTGGACACAATACGCAGGTTCTCGGGTTCTGGGTTTACATGCAGCACTCATCTATTTGAAGCGACCTAGTGCTACAGTCTATCAATGATGTCGTCCGAAATTTTTGGGCTTATATTCACTTTTTGGTTACTTTACAAGTACCTACTAACGAATAACAAATGTATATATGCATATAAATACGTATATCTTATGATTACATTGAAGCAGCGGGCCCTCATGACCACTACGTGTTGCGTTAATGTGAAGCTGCATCGTAGCGCATGTGTTGTTGGCAAGCTTAGTTACGAAACAAAAGAAAAAAACGGCCGGGCGATACACGCTCTCGACTTACGCGTTTAAGTATTTCGCAAGAGGGCTCTGTGCGCTTAATGGTATTTTGAGCGTCTCAGTCCTGAAAAAGGCTGTGCTTGTGATAGAACACGTTGAAAACACAACAAGCTTGGCGTATTATCACATTATTTTCAATTATCCGCTACTACCGCTGGGTTTTTTAAATGTCAGCTAGTGAACGCGATGGTGCCTCACTGCATGGACTCATATGAACATGGGGGAGATTTTGGGTCACCCCAGTTTACGCAGCATTTGTACACCAACATCAACGCACGCAATAAGGTCGCCAACTATACTAACTTCTAACAAATATGGATAGTTGTGCTTATGTATATATATATAAATATATATAGATGTATATATATGTATATATATATATATATATATATATATATATAATATATATATATATATATATATATATATATATATAGCCTGCCTTTCCACACATTTAGTTGTTATTTAGTTGTTTCTAACCAAGCCGGCTGTTCTATTCTGCTAGCTTCGTCGTTCTCTTCCTCGTGCTGGTCAAGCACGAGGGCCCAAGCTAGGCCGCTGCTCATCGTCATGACACTATATATATATATATATATATATATATATATATATATATATATATATATATATATATATATATATATATATATATATATATATATATATACAGACAGCTCATGGAAATAAGCAGCACACGCAATTACGAAGGTATCACAATGGTTAAAGTGCGTAACAGCTCACTAGTGAAACGAACAGCTGACGTAATAAGGCGAAGCGCTTGAATGGCTTAAACAAATGATTACAACATAGAGGAAGGTTTCATTACTGCAATGTAGAAAATAATAAAAAAAAACATACAAGCAAAAGCATCGGCTGTGCAACATGCTATAGGCGGGATGCTTTAGTTCAGACTTATTACCCACTTTGTGGACTAACATGAGCTGCAGGTCTATTTGACGAAGACGTCATGGTCTCGCAAACTAGAAGATTGCTGCACAACAGCGTGAAAAAACAAAAACAAACAGAAATGAACATGCAGGGGTGCACGCAAGAGCAATGGCCTCTCTATTTGCTAGGAAAGAGAGGTGCTCCTTCGCTTCGTTTGCGTTCGGATTCGCTTGAACGACTCTGTCGGAGGCACAGACGTTCCACTTCAGGGTTCTCATCGATATTGATGGCGTTTGCTCGCACAAAAGAACATCTTGCTCGCAGACGCTTTATATCTATCTCCTCCTCAAAAGATGCCCCGTTCGCCGGTCGGTAGGCGTGGATTATAAATCTCTCGCACTGTCGATATACGTGCACTTTACTTTTTCTTCGTTTCTTGAAAAATGAGCCGGCTGCGTCGAAGCCGATATCATTCACGAAGGAAGTGGAATACTGAAAAAATATATAGATAGAACAGTTCACGCTATTACATTCTATCTCTTCGCCGGCACCTCAGTATCGCTGCGCATCTTTCGCCTTTCACTGCTCCTGTTTTTCACGCTCCGCGCTTTTCGATGCGAAGTATCTTATGGCGGAGTTCAATCCGGTGGTGGTGGTGGTGGTGGTGTGCGGCGTGACCCCCCTTACTGCGCATGCGCATACCCTATCCACTCCCCCTCCCCCTCTTCACTACCCCTCTCCCCTTTCACCTCTCCACATTTCCTCTCCCCTCCCCCTCTCCACTTTCCCTCTCCCCTCCCCTTTCCACTCTTCCTCTGAAACGCGGGCTAGACATGCTGAAATTCTCTCCTACGCAACGCCGTGATGAGCACCAGCGCATGCGCGCCCCCTCCCCCTCTCTCTCTCCTCTCTTACGCTGCCCCCCTCTCGCACGCCTGTCGACCGCGTTCCCCGCTCGCCCTGTGAGAATTAACGGCCAGGCTAGAGGGAAGACAAGACGCGCGTAGCGTTCCTCTTCGCGTTCCACGACGCGAGGTCGGTAGCATGCCCAACGAACGCCAACGGAACGCGATCGTGCAAGTGCTCCGGCTTCGCATCGCCTCATGGTCCCCTTTAGCGGGAAATGGTGTAATTTTTTCACTCTCTCGCTTTTTTTGTTCTAACGCTATTCTTCACTCGTTCGGTCTTGCCGGTGGACGAGTTTCTCGCCACAAGCGGTAAAATGCAGCACGTTGTTTCCGCACTTGTAATAAGGTCGTGTTCACACCATCAATCATTTTTAGGCGAATTGCGAACTGTGTACCGTACATTGTCGAACAGGTGGCAGTGTCTAAGCTGCGAAGAAGAAATTATTGCCAAGGCGCTCATCATTATGCGGGAAAACAAAAGATAGTGCAACAAAAAACGCCAGTCCTGCGCTGAAACCGCAGCACAGTCACAGCGAAAGCTGGAAGAGCGGCGTTTCTAAAGCACCGTTGTAAGCTCTCTTGGGGCTACTAATACAAGTACACTAGCAAGGTACCCACTGCGCCATAAATCACAATTTTTGTGAAGTTGGGAAGCACCTACCATGCCATTATTCGTCATTCTGCGGAGAGGCGAGGCACCAGCTACACGTCTGTAAGGCATTATGTGCACTTTGTTGACGCGACGACTGATGACGATGAAGAATTATGGCTCGACCCTTTGTAATGGGTTGGAAGCTTTAAACGGCCCACCAGTTATGTAATTTGCATTAGGTGACGCCCACCGCTATGTCCCTCTCCCGCCATGCTGTATAACATACGTTGACGTGGGAGAGAGACGGGGGGGGGGGGCAAAGAACTTTACTGAGACCCCGAGGAAATGGATCATGCGCTTATGGGCTTCCTTGTAGTGATGCAGAACTATCGGTAAATTGACTATCGATAGTATCGATAGTTTTTTTGAAACTATCGATAGTGTAAACAAACTATCGATAGTGCTACTATCGACAAACTATCGATAGTGCAATCGGTAGTACCATCGTTATTATTACTATAGCGATATTACTATATTACTGCCACGCGTGTTTATTGCTTTGTTTTGACGTATTAGGGTTTCAACTACAAAGACTGTTAGCAACGTTTGACACAGACCGCGCCGTAATGTGTGAGAAGCTTCACCATTGTTTGAGATCATTCTGTTAAGATCACGCGCCGGACGAGAATAGTCAAGTTTATTCGAGAGCGTACGCGAGCACCAGCGATAACGCTGGAAGGTTTGGTGACTGATGTATAAAGGACGACGTGTTCCACCGATGATCAGATTACTCAACGGCTGACGACTGCTCCCTCCGCTATCAGTGCACGGCATGTATCGCTTGTATTTTGAGTTTTGATTTTCTGGACACAAGTTCGCCCAAATAAAGAACTCCGTATTTCCCAGTCTTGCTGCAGTATTCTTCACCGTCACAACCACGTGACAATACTATCGATAGTGGTCTGACTAATGATGCGGTTACTGGCCGTCCATATTGCCAAAATATTAGCGATAGCCTACTACCAGCTTCGCCTAACTTATGAGCAATTTTTCGCAGAGAAATTAATTATTTCCGCAGTCAAAATGGCGGAATATGTCCATCAATAAATTCGTATCCAAAAGCAACTAGTTACACCGTACAATTAACTTCTTGGTATTTTTTTTATTTTGAAATCATAAAATGCAATATCAATTTGAAGCCGCGCAGTCCTACCACGTGCAAAGGCTTCCTTTCCGCTACAGCTGAACAGTTTGACTTTATGATCATGTGTCAGCAAAGCACTCTGGTGAAGAACGCAATGATGTCAACTTTCTTGCCCTTCGGCCTGTTCCTCCGGCTCCACTATGTACCACGCGCGCGGAAAACCAAGTTTATTCTGCAGTGAGTCCGCGCTGTTGATTTTATACTATCGATAGTACCATCAAATTTTTTACTATCGATAGCGCTATCGATAGTATTTTTCACCATCGATAGTTCGATAG